>NW_026576718.1:150000-197500 GCF_028641065.1 Leucoraja erinaceus | reverse complement strand
TTCAAACCAGCATGGCTGATCATCCAAAATCACTATTTGGGCAGCGTTCCTGCTTTCTCCCCATATCCCTTGACCTCATTAACCATAAAAGCTATATCCAATTATCTCCAAATATATCCGTGTGATAGTACCTGCCCTGTCTCCTCCTCCGGCAGCTCGTTCCATACACCCACCACTCTTCGTGCTGCCCCCTCAGGTTCCTATCAGGAATCATGTTCCTATTAAATCTTCTCCCCCTCACCTTATGCCTATGTCCTCTGATATTCGATTCCCCTCTTCCCAAAGAGTCATGCAGCAGGAAAACAGGCCCTTCGGCCCAACTTGCCTATGCAACCAACATGCCCCATCTACACTAGTCCCACCTGCCTGCGTTTGGCACATATCCCTCTAAACCTGTCCTATCCACGTACTTGTCAAAATGCTTCTTAAAGATTGTTATAGTCCCTGCCTCAAATACCTCTGATGGCAGCTCTTTCCATACACCCACCACCCTTTGTGTAGAAAAAGTTACCCCACAGATTACTATTAAGTCTGTCCCACCCTCACTAACAATAGACAACAGGTGCAGGAGTTGGCCATTCGGCCCTTCAAGCCAGCACCGCCATTCAATGTGATCATGGCTGATCCATCAATCAGTACCCCGTTCCTGCCTTCTCCCTATATCCCTTGATTCCGCTATCTTTAAGAGCTCTATCTAACTCTCTCTGGAAAGCATCCAGTGAATTGGCCTCCTTGTGATTGAGGCAGTGCAGCGTAGGTTCACGAGATTGATCCCTGGGATGGCGGGACTGTCATATGAGGAAAGTTTGAAAAGACTAGGCTTGTATTCACTGGAGTTTAGAAGGATGATGGGGATCTTATAGAAACATATAACATTATAAAAGGACTGGACAAGCTAGATGCAGGAAAAATGTTCCCAATGTTGTGCGAGTCCAGAACCAGGGGTCTTAGAATAAAGGGGAGGTCATTTAAGACTGAGGTGGAAAAAACGTTTTCACCCAGAGAGTTGTGAATTTGTGGAATTCCCTGCCACAGAGGGCAGTGGAGGCCAAATCACTGGATGGATTTAAGAGAGAGTTAGATAGAGCTCTCGGGGCTAGTGGAATCAAGGGATATGGGGAGAAGGCAGGCACGGGTTATTGATTGGGGACGATCAGCCATGATCACAATGAATGGCGGTGCTGGCTCGAAGGGCCGAATGGCCTCCTCCTGCACCTTGTTTCTATGTAAATGCGGCCTGACCAGCGCCTCAGCGTTACATCCCTGTTTTTGTATTCCAGTCCTCTTGATCCCGACCCCGTAACGTCTCCTGTCCATTCCCTCCGCAAATGCTGCTCGACCCACTGAGTTCCTCCAGCACTTTGTCATTTGCTGCAGATACCAGCATCTGCAGTTGCTTGTGTGTGGAGTTGTGCCCAGATTGTGTGTTCACTCCACCTAACACTGTGCGGGAGCTCCCTCTGCTGTCACCTTCAGGTAGAGCAGGTACCTGCCTGCCTGATACATTCAAAGTAGAAACAAGCGCAGTAGATGCTGGCTTCCAAAATACGACGCAGGCTGCAGGAGTAACTCAGCGGGTCAGGCAGCATCTGTGGAGAACATGGATAGGTGACGTTTCACAGAGTGCTGGAGTAACTCAGCGGGTCAGGCAGCATCTGTGGAGAACATGGATAGGTGACGTTTCACAGGGTGCTGGAGTAACTCAGCGGGTCAGGCAGCATCTGTGGAGAACATGGATAGGTGACGTTTCACAGAGTGCTGGAGTAACTCAGCGGGTCAGGCAGCATCTGTGGAGAAAAAGAAGTTTGAAGAACGGAGGTCTGAACAATCAAAATGGAAACGTCACCCATTCCTTCTCTCCAGAGATGCAGCCTGTCCCGCTGAGTTACTCCAGCATTTTGCGTCTATCTGAGGCTGTACTGTTCTATGTTTGCACATTTACGGGTGAAAATATGACCCTATATAATAAATAATCCTATGTAATCCCACAATTGACGAGTAATTTTCTTCCTCTCTTTCCCTCTCTCTCTCTCTCCCCTCTCTCCCTCTCCCCCTCTCTGCTCCTCGCTCCCTCTATCCCTCTCTCCCTTTTCTCTCTCCCTCTCTCTCCATCTCTCTCTCTCTCACTCCCCTCTCTCTCCCTCTCTCTCCCTCTCTCCCTCTCTCTCCCTCTCTCCCTCTCTCTCTCTCTCTCTCTCCTCTCTCCCTCTCTCCCCACTCTCTCTCCCTTCTTTTTCCCCTCTATCTCTCCCCTCTATCTACTCTCTCTTCACCCCTGTATCTCTCCCCCTTCACTTTCTTTCTGTCTCTCTCCCTCCGACTCTTTCCCCACTCCCATCGCCCCTCCCTCTATCCCTCTCTCTCCCACAGAATGGATTCGCTTGGACAAGGATGAGACGGGAGCAGCCAAGGGCAAACCAGGAAACCGATTGAACGCAGACATGAAGTATGGACTTTTTTTACACCAAAAATAATTGTTTACACAATTTGCAATAATAAGTGCAATACTAAATGATTCAAATTAACAAACCCACCAGCACAATAGAAGTAAAACAAATATTCTTAAATCACTAATATCACCATCCCGATTGAGAATACATTCCCCTCCCCGCGCAGCCCAGCGGTCCCGGAAATCCTCCAGGGTGCCCGTGGACAGTGCGCAGCCCCTCTCTAACACCACCCCAGTAAAGGGGCATGTAGCCGGCTCGGGCAGAGCCCTTTACCACCTGGCGTCGTGACTCGCGGATGGCCAGCTTGGCCAGGCCCAGGAGCAACCCAACCAGGACATCCTCAGCCCCAAACCCTCTCCCCTACGCACAGGGGTGTCCAGAGGCGAGGGGGGTCAAGGGTCAAGTCAAGAGTGATTTATTGTCATGTGTCACAGATAGAACAATGACATTCTCACTTGCAGTCCGACAATCAATATACACATCGTACACTGAAAAATATGATAGACCACAGAGGGAGAAAAAAGCTCAGTGTATATATACACAAACCTACAAGTACACACACATATATATATTTATATATATACACATACAGAAAAAAAACAAACATTAACAGTGCAATAGTAATAATAATAGTCTACTGTAGTTCAGAGCTTATGTGAGTTTGGCGTGTTTAATAGCCTGATGGCTGTGGGGAAGAAGCTGTTCCTCAACCTGGACGTTACAGTTTTCAGAATCCTGTACCTTCTTCCCGATGGCCGGGGTGAGATGAGTGTGTGGCCAGGATGGTGTGTGGGTCTTTGATGATGCTGGCAGCCTTTTTGAGGCAGCGACTGCGATAGATCCCCTCGATGGTGGGGAGGTGACAGCCGGTGATGGACCGGGCAGTGTTTGGATGTACAGAGTCTCTTGGCCAGAGTGCGTGAATCAGGGAGCACAGGACGCAGGTCAGAGCCGGTGATGGACTGCGATGGTGGGTGTGAAGTGCAGCCAGAAGGCAAGGAGCTGGATGTGGATGTGGTACGCTGAAAATCTCTCTAAGAGGTAAAGCATCACTCAGCACTATGATGGAGGTGGACGTGCTAGTCGAGATGAAGATGCTTTTGGAGTTGCGTCTTTGTATGTGTTGATGTTTTGGAGATCTCTGATGCTGGCTGTTAGCGTATTCCAACCCCTTGCTGTCTTGAAGAAAAAACAGTTAGAAAGTGCCAATGAAGTGCCGTGCGGAATGAAATAATGTCCAGGTCGGGTACGTCGGACAATCTTTGTTCGAGGCGTACCAGGGCCCCATCCCCGACCTCTACCTCCGCTACATCGACGATTGCTTTGATGCTACCTCCTGCACCCACACACAACTGACTGACCTCATCCGCTGCACCACTAACTTCCATCCGGCACTCAAATACACCTGGACCATTTCCGACACTTCCTTACCATTTCTTGACCTCACTATCTCCATCGCAGGTGATAGACAATAGATAATGCTGCACCCGCTGAGTTTCTCCAGCACTTTTAGAAACATAGAAACATAGAAAATAGGTGCAGGAGTAGGCCATTCGTCCCTTCGAGCCTGCACTGCCATTCGATATGATCATGGCTGATCATCCAATTCAGTATCCCATCCCTGCTTTCTCTCCATACCCCCTGATCCCTTTAGCCGCAAGGGCCACATCTAACTCCCTCTTAAATATAGCCAATCAACTGGCCTCACCTCCCTTCTGTGGCAGAGAATTCCACAGATTCACCACTCTCTGTGTAAAAAATGATTTTCTCATCTCGGTCCTAAAAGACTTCCCTCTTATCCTTAAACTGTGACCCCGTGTTCTGGACTTCCCCAACACCGGGAATGATCTTCCTGCATCTAGCCTGTCCAACCCCTTAAGAATTTTGTAAGTGTCTATAAGATCCCCCTTCAATCTCCTGAATTCCAGCGTGTACAAGCCGAGTCTATCCAGTCTTTCTTCATATGAAAGTCCTGCTATCCCAGGAATCAGTCTGGTGAACCTTCTCTGTACTCCCTCAATGGCAAGAATGTCTTTCCTCAGATTAGGAGACCAAAACTGTACGCAATACTCCAGGTGTGGTCTCACCAAGGCCCTGTACAACCTCAGTAGAACCTCCCTGCTCTTATACTCAAATGCTTTTGCTATGAACTTATACTCAAATCCTTTTGCTATGAATGCTGCCTAACCTTCTGGAGTATGCAAGAACTGGAGTATGCAAGAACCTGCCTAACCTTCTTGTGTTGTGAAGGCGGGTGGCGCGGAGTACAAACCGAGTCTATCCAGTCTTTCTTCATATGAACGTCCTGCCATCCCTCCGGGTTGGTAGGTTCTGGTTGACACGCCTATGTGTGATTGATGTGGAAAATCGAAGGTAGTCAATATTGCTGGAGAAACTCAGCGGGTACGGCAGCATCTATGGAGCGAAGGAAATAGGCAACGTTTCGGGCCGAAACGTTGCCTATTTCCTTCGCTCCATAGATGCTGCCGCACCCGCTGAGTTTCTCCAGCAATTTTGTCCACCTTCTCCCCATATCCCCTGACTCCGCTATCTTTAAGAGCCCTATCTGGATCTCTCTTGAAAGTACCGAGAGAACCGGCCTCCACTGAGGCAGAGAATTCCACAGACTCGCCGATCTTTGCACATCACCCAATCCTCTCCACTCGTCACTTTAGTTTCATGTTTCATGTATTCTTGTGGGTTTTTTTGATGCCTGTTGGCAGACCGATTTCCCTGCTGGGACAAATGAAGTGATTCCGTTCGGTAAACGTTGTAGCCGTTGTCTTGCAGAGGGAACCCGAAGAAGCCGGCGTGTGGGGAGATCGCCACCACCGCCGTGCTGCCGCCTCCGTCGGGGAAACAGTGCGAGGAGCCGGAGAAAGCCGTCTCTGGCCCGGCCCTACGCACACCTCCGCTGTTGCCCGCAGCTGCTCCTGACGACAGGTAGGCCGGCGCTGGTGGGGAGAGGGGGAGGGAGGGAGGGAGGGAGGGAGACAATAGACCAGTGGTTCCCAACCTTCTTTAGCTTATGGCCCCCTTGGGATCTTTTCATTTTTCTGATGCGTCCCCTGATATTATTAGCGGAAAAAAAGTACTTCAATATTATAACACCGGAAATTGGAGGAAAAGCACTCCGCTTGGGGAGTCTGCATCCGGCGGGCATGAACATTGAATTCTCCCAATTTTGTTGGTCCTTGCTGTCTCCTCCCCTTCCTCAGCCCTCGGGCTCCTCCTCCTCCTTATAACCATATAACAATTGCAGCACGGAAACAGGCCATCTCGGCCCTACAGGTCCGTGCCGAACAACTTTTTTCCCTTAGTCCCACCTGCCTGCACTCACACCATAACCCTCCATTCCCTTCTCATCCATATAACTATCCAATTTATTTTTAAATGATACCAACGAACCTGCCTCCACCACTTCCACTGGAAGCTCATTCCACACCGCTACCACTCTCTGAGTAAAGAAGTTCCCCCTCATGTTACCCCTAAACTTATGGCCCCCTTGGGATCTTTTAATTTTTCTGATGCGTCCCCTGACATTATTAGCGGGAAAAAAAGTACTTCAATATTATAACACCGGAAATTGGAGGAACAGCACTTTATATTCCGCTTGGGGAGTCTGCATCCTGCAGGCATGAACATTGAATTCTCCCAATTTTGTTGGCCCTTGCTGTCTCCTCCCCTTCCTCAGCCCTCGGGCTCCTCCTCCTCCTTATAACCATATAACCATATAACAATTACAGCACGGAAACAGGCCATCTCGGCCCTACAGGTCCGTGCCGAACAACCTTTTTCCCTTAGTCCCACCTGCCTGCACTCACACCATAACCCTCCATTCCCTTCTCATCCATATAACTATCCAATTTATTTTTAAATGATACCAACGAACCTGCCTCCACCACTTCCACTGGAAGCTCATTCCACACCGCTACCACTCTCTGAGTAAAGAAGTTCCCCCTCGTGTTACCCCTAAACATATGGCCCCCTTGGGATCTTTTAATTTTTCTGATGCGTCCCCTGACATTATTAGCGGAAAAAAAGTACTCCAATATTATAACACCGGAAATTGAAGGAAAAGCACTTTATATTCCGCTTGGGGAGTCTGCATCCGGCGGGCATGAACATTGAATTCTCCCAATTTTGTTGGTCCTTGCTGTCTCCTTCCCTTCCTCATCCCTCGGGCTCCTCCTCCTCCTTTTTCCTTCCTTCTCCCCGCCACCCCCTATCAGTCTGAAGAAGGGTTTCGGCCCGAAACGTCGCCTATTTCCCTCGCTCCATAGATGCTGCTGCACCCGCTGAGTTTCTCCAGCTTTTTTGTCTACCTTCAATATTATAATACCTTCCATAAAAATATCAGCGTCTATTAATTGTACATATATTCTCTTTTATTCTATTCCACAAATATCAAAAGTATTTTAACTACATAGATTTAATGTTATTAGTACTGAAATTTAGGAGGCAACAGGGAGGTAGCTCCGTGGCCCCCTTCATTGAACCTGTGGCCCCCTAAATCCCAAAACATTTCTGTGGCCCCCCCCCCTGAAATTTGCCATGGCCCCAGGTTGGGAATCACTGCAATAGACAATAGATACAGGTAGATAATCAAAGGTAGACAAAATTGCTGGAGAAACTCAGCGGGTGCGGCAGCATCTATGGAGCGAAGGAAATAGGCAACGTTTCGGGTCTGAAGAAGCGTTTCTGCCCGAAACGTTGCCTATTTCATTTGCTCCATGTATGCTGCCGTACCCGCTGAATTTCTCCATCAATTTTGTCTACCTATGTTTCTCTATGTTAACCTGTTGATTTGTGGTGTGTGTGTGGCAGGTGGAAGCAGCAGGAGCTACAGTTGGACGCTGACGCGGTGAGCTGCAAGAACAGCTTCAACAACCCGGCCTACTACATGCTGGAGGGGGTTCCACTGTCCCCCGAGCTGCAGAGTCCCCCCGTGACCAAGACCCCGCTGAAGACCAAAGCCCAGCCGGACAAGAAACGCCTGCCCTCGTCCCGGCCGCCGCTGGCCAGCGAGGAGGCTTCCCTCTCGGATGAGGAGGGCCTGACGCTGAACCGGCCCCCCCCCGACTACCCGCCGCCCCCCCTGCCCAAGGTGGTGGAGGTGGACATGGTGGACAACCCCTTCTACGCCTCGTCCAAGGACCTCCAGCGGCAGAGGTCGGCGCCGGTCAGGGACGAGCCGGGACCGAGGAGCGCGGCCTGCAAGCAGCGTCCGCCCGCGGACCCCCCGGAGACCAAAGCCCCCCACCCGCCCAAGCCCCTGGCCAAGGTGGGGCAGCTGATGGCACCCTACCTGGCCAACCACTGTGGCCCGCCCTACCAGGGGGCAGTGGACGACCGCTCATACTCCGCCCTGCAGATGGCCAAGAGCCTGAGCGATGTGGACTATCAGCTGGGCAAGGCCGAGGGGCTACTCAGGAACCCCCCACTGCCGGTGAAGGGGGCCCAGCCAACCCGCGGGGGGCTTCTCCCTGACTACGGGAGGCCCTCCGCCTTCCCCCCTCGCTCCATCAAGGAGAGCATCGAAGAGGACATGGCTGAGGAGGTAAGATCTAGACCTCAACCCAGGCTGATTGCGGCCCCTAACCCAAAACCATCCGGCCAGCAGACATCCTTCATCTCCAGTACCTCCCGGGGTCGGAAGGGTCTCGACCGAAACGTCACCTATTCCTTCGCTCCGTAGATGCAGCCTCACCCGCTAAGTTTCTCCAGCGTTTTTGTCTACCTTACTAACCACTTTAATGCATTGCCTTTTTTACGTATAGAAAAGAATATATAAATTAAGTCATTCACCCCTCTAGTTTAATTCACCCCAAAATAATTTCATTCGCCCTTGGGTGACCCATTCACCAGTTTAAGAAGCAATGGATTAGACTCCCTCTCCCCTGACTCTCAGTCTGAAGAAGGGTCTCGACCCGAAACATCGCCCATTCCTTCTCTCCAGAGACGCTGCCTGTCCCGCTGAGTTACTCCAGCATTTAGTGTCTATCACCCATCTCATTCATTGGAGACTCACGGACTATCTTTAATCAGACTTTAGTCGCCTGTTAATAGTCAATAGTGTTTTTTTTAAATCACATGTGAGATTCTTTTTGCATCTATTACACATGCGGGCACAGAGAATGGAGCGGCTGGGCTTGTACACTCTGGAGTTTAGAAGGATGAGAGGATATCTTATTGAAACATATAAGATTGTTAAGGGCTTGGACACGCTAGAAGCAGGAAACATGTTCCCGATGTTGAGGGAGTCCAGAACCAGGGGCCACAGTTTAAGAATAAGGGGTAAAGCCATTTAGAACGGAGACGAGGAAACACTTTTTCACACAGAGAGTGGTGAGTCTGTGGAATTCTCTGCCACGGAGGGCGGTGGAGGCCGGTTCTCTGGATACTTTTAAGAGAGAGCTAGATAGGGCTCTTAAAGATAGCAGAGTCAGGGGGAGAAGGCAGGAACGGGGTACTGATTGGGGACGATCAGCCATGATCACATTGAATGGCGGTGCTGGCTCAAAGGGCTGAATGGCCTACTTCTGTACCTATTTTCTAATGTCTATTGCCATATTTTGCCGCCATTATTCGAAGTCTAGTCGGCCCGTGTGCTCTATGTACTGGAGCAGTTCCCCCGAGCCCACGTCCTCCTCCTCCCCGGCCATCTTTGTGACTCGGGGGCGCCTCCTGCAGCCGACCTTGATTTATATAGCACATTTCATACACGAGGCAGACTCAAAGTGCTTCACGTAAAAACGTCATACAATAAAATGAAATAATAAAATGAAATAAAATAGAACTAAAAGAAAAGAAAAGCAAAATTAAAAATGCATTATTAAAAAGTGCAAAAGTTAAAAGTGCAATGTAGTTAAGATTTAGCTGAAAGCTAAAGTAAACATAAAAGTTTTCAGTCTTGTTTTAAAAGTGGTCAAAGTTGAGGCAAGTCTTAAATCTTCAGGAAGTTTATTCCAGCTATTTGTTGCATAGTAACTAAATCCTGCTTTCCCATGTTTTGTATTTACTCTGGGAATCACTAACAGATTGGTTTCAGAAGATCTTAGCAGTCTAGAAGGCTTATATAGTGCACTACAGACAAGTTACAATTTACAGAAGCCAATTAACCTATAAACCTGCACGTCTTTGGAGTGTGGGAGGAAACCGAAGCATCCGGAGAAAACCCACGCAGGTCATGGGGCGAACGGCCAAACTCCGTACAGACAGCACCCGTGGTTGGAACGGAACCTGGGTCTCTGGCGCTGTGAGGCAGCGACTCTACCCGCTGCGCCACTGTTTCTAACCCCTGCCCCCCTCCCCCACTCACAGACCTCATGCCAAGCGAGCAGCAACAGCTCCAGCCTGTCGCACGACTCCAGCGTGGGCAACTGGCTCCGGCGCCTGGGCATGGAGCGCTACGAGGAGGGGCTGGTCCACAACGGCTGGGATGACCTGGAGTTCCTCAGGTGAGTGTGGGCATCGCAGGTCCACCACCGCCCCCCCCCCCTCGCACCACACACCCCACACTGCACTCCACACCCATCCCCACGCCCCACCCACACACACCCCACACCCCACACCCCCACACCCCACACCCCACACCCCACACCCCACACCCACACACCCCACCCCACACTGCACTCCACACCCATCCCACGCCCCACCCTCACACACCCCACACCCCACACCCACACACCCCAATTTTGATGAGGGGATTGAAGGCTTTGTGGCCTATCTGGCAAGGGTACATGGACGGTTTATGTGGATGAGTATAGTCTACTCCACCATTCAATCATGGCTGATCTCAGCCTCCTAATCCCATTCTCCTGCCTTCTCCCCATAACCCTTGTCACCCGTTCTAATCAAGAATCTGTCTATCTCTGTCTTAAAAATATCCACTGACTTGGCCTCCACAGCCCTCTGTGGCAATGAGTTCCACAGATTCACCACCCTCTGACTAAAGATGTTCCTCCTCATCTCCTTTCTAAAAGAGCGAACGTCCTTTAATTCTGAGGCTGTGCCCTCTAGTCCTAGACTCTCCAACTAGTGGAAACATCCTCTCCACATCCAATATATCCAGGCCTTTCATTATTCTGTAAGTTTCAATGATGTGACCCCTCAACCTTCTAAACTCCAGCGAGTACAGGATGAGGGGTGATCTAATGGAGGTGTATAAAATCATGAGAGGAATAGATCGGGTAGATGCTCAGAGTCTCTTGCCCAGAGTAGGAGAATCGAGGATCAGAGGACACAGGTTCAAGGTGAAGGGGAAAAACTTTAACAGGAATCTGAGGGTTAACTTTTTCACTTGGGTGTATGGAACGAGCTGCCAGAGGAGGTAGTTGAGGCTGGGACTATCCCAACGTTTAAGAAACAGTTAGACAGGTACACAGATAGGACAGGTTTGGAGGGATATGGACCAAACGCGGGCAGATGGGACTAGTGTAGATGGGGCATGTTGGCCGGTGTGGGCTAGTTGGGCCGAAGGGCCTGTTTCCACGCTGTATCAGTCTATGACTGTGTGTGCGGATGATGCACAGATTGGTGGAGGGGCCGGTAGTGTTGAGAAAGCAGGGACTCTGCAGAAGGACTGGTTGGCAGAGTGGGCAGAGAAGCAGCAGATGGAATATAGTGTTGTGTACTGATTGTGGATGATCAGCTATGATCACATTGAATGGCGGTGCTGGCTCGAAGGGCCGAATGGCCTACTCCTGCACCTATTGTCAATGTATCCATGCAAAGTGTGGAGTCATGCATTTCGGTAGTAGGAATAAAGGCATAGACTATTTTCTAAATGGGGAGAGAATCCGGAAATCGGGGATGCAAAGGGAGTGTTGGTGCAGGATTCCCCAAAAGTTCATCTGCAAGTTGAATCGGTAATAAGGAAGGCAAACACAATGCTAGCATTCATATCAAGAGGGCTTGTATACAAAAACAGGGATGTAATGCTGAGGCTCTATAAGGCGCTGGTCGGGCTGTATTTGGAATATTGTGAGCCAATTTTGGGCCCCGTATCTGAGGAAGGATGTGCCGGCTCTGGAGAGGAGGTTTACAAGAATGATCCCAGGAATGAGTGGGTTACCCTATGTCGGCACTGGGCCTGTACTGAGCGTTTGTCGGCACTGGGCCTGCACTCGCTGGAGTTTAGAAGGATGAGGGGGCAACTTATTGAAACGTACAGAATAATGAAAGGCCTGGATAGAGTGGATGTGGAGAGGATGTTTCCACTGGTGGGAGAGTCCAGGACCAGAGGTCACAGCCACAGAATTAAAGGACGTTCCTTTGGAAAGATAGGAAGACATTTCTTTAGTCAGAGGGTGGTGAATCTGTGGAATTCTTTGCCACAGACGGCTGTGGAGGCAATAGGCAATAGGTGCAGGAGTAGGCCAGCCAGCACTGCCATTCAATGTGATCATGGTTGATCATCCCCAATCAATTCCTGCCTTCTCCCCATAAAGTCAATGCGTGTTTTTCAGGCGCAGATTGACGGATTATTTATCAGTACGGGTGTCGGGGGTTACGGTGAGAAGGCAGGAGAATGGGGTTGAGAGGGAGAGATAGATCAGCCATGATTGAATGGCGGAGTAGACTTGGTGGGCTGAATGAGAGGGGATCTCATTGAAGGAGTAAGCCATTTAGAACGGAGACAAGGAAACACTTTTTCTCACAGAGTTGTGAGTCTGTGCAATTCTCTGCCTCAGAGGGCGGTGGAGACTGGTTCTCTGGATGCTTCAAGAGAGAGGGCTCTTAAAGATAGCGGAGTTAGGGGATATGGGGCGAAGGCAGGAACGGGGTACTGATTGGGGATGATCAGCCATGGTCACATTGAATGGCGGTGCTGGCTCGAAGGGCCGAATGGCCTACTCCTGCGTTTATTGTCAATTGATTGGCCTAATTCTAGAGCTTGTGGTGCTAGATTTCAAATGGTGTTTGAGGCGCATCTGTAGAAGTTGTGGAGAGTTGTTGTGGGGGGGGGGGGGGGAAGGAGGGGCAGGGACGGGATGGGACAAGACCCCCCTACTCACCAAACGTCTCTTGTCCTTGGCAGCGACATCACGAAGGAGGACCTGGAGGAAGCGGGCGTGACTGAGACGTCACACAAGAACATCCTCCTGGAGAGCCTGCAGCAGATGGGGAAGTAGCGGGCGGGCGGACATGTTGCCTTGTTTACCCTGCAGAGGAGAAGTGCCTTAACCGAGACTGTTGCCCTCACATCTCAGCAGAGTTTCTGAAACTCCAGAGGAAACGTTGACAAAAGACTCAAAACACCACAAGTGACCAGCGCCAGTGACCAGTTGCCCCGAGCGCTGACGGTCGGACTAACCCCACCCCAGGGTGCAGAACTACGCGCTCTGTTCCTTTCCTCCAACTCTCCCCACCCTCCCCACAGCTCGGCCCCCGATCATCCAGCCCTTTTGTTTTGGGGGGCTGAGGGGGGAGGTGCCTTAACAGCGAGAAAGACCCCCTTGTTAACCCAAATCTCTTATGCAAGTTGTAGGCCGAGATCACGCCTGTGTGATTTGAGTCACAGCGGTAGAGTCGCTGTCTCAGTGTCGGAGACCCGGGTTCGACCCTGACCTGCGGTGTTGTGTGTGTGTGTGTGTGTGTGCGCGTCTGTCTTTGTGTCTGTGTGTGTGTGTGTGTCTGTGTGTGTGTGTGTGTGCGCGTCTGTCTTTGTGTCTGTGTGTGCGTGTGTGTCTGTGTGTGTGTGTGTGCGCGCACACGTATGTGTGTGGAGTTTGCACGTTCTCCCTGGGACCGTGTGGGTTTCCTCCGGGTGCTCCAGTTTCAAGATTCGAGAGTGTTTTAATTGTCAAATGGACCCAAAGCGGAACAATGGAATACTTACTCGCATTATCCCATCACATCCCTGCTGGTGTGTCGACTAATCGGCCCCCTGTAAATTGCCACGAGCGTGTAGGGAGTGGAATAAAATGTGGGTGCCACGGTGGGGTGGCGGTAGAGTTGCTGCCTCACAGTGCCAGAGACCCGGGTTCAATCCCGACCACGGGTGCTGTCTGTACGGAGTTTGCACGTTCTCCACGTGACCTGCGTGGCTTGTCTCCATGTGCTCCGGATTCCTCCCACACTCCAAAGACGTGCGGGTTTGTAGGTTAATTGGCTTTGGTATAAATGTACATTGTGTGTGTAGGATAGTGCCAGTGTGCGGGGATCGCTGGTGGGTGCGGGCAGACTCGGTGGGCCGAAGGGCCTGTTTCCGCTCTGTATCTCTAAACTAAGCTAAACTAGAGCGATTGATGGCCAGCATGGACTTGGCAATCTGAAGGGCCTGTTTCCATGCTGTATCTTTCATCAGTCCCCGCTTCCCACCACTCCCGGGACCATTGCCGACAGCATTATCCATGCTCCTGGGGATTGTGTTCGGAGCGGGTGGGGTGCGGGATTCTCCCGTGCTGCAGCAACAGCGTGCATCACCGGATGCCTCTCTCACAGACAGGCAGGATTCTCTCCCTCCCTCTCTCCCTCTCTCTCGCTCTCTCTCTCTCTCTCTCTCTCTCTCTCTCTCTCTCCTCTCTCTCTCTCTCCCTCCCTCCCTCCCTCTCTCTCTCCTCTCCCTCTGTCTCTCTCTCTCTCTCTCTCTCTCTCTCTCTCTCCCCCCCTCTCTCTCTCTCTCTCCCTCCCTCCCTCTCTCTCTCTCTCTTTCTCCCTCTGTCTCTCTCTCTCTGTGTCTCTCACATCTCTCTCTCTCTCTCTCTCTCTCTCTGTCTCTCTCTCTATCTGTCTCTCTCTGCCTCACTCTCTGTATCTCTCTCCCTATCCCTCTGTCTCTCTCGGCCTGCCTGTGTGTTTATGTGTGTGTGTGTCTCTCTCTCTCTCTCTCTCTCTGTCTCTCCCTCTTCCTCTGTCTCTCTCTCTCCCCCTCCCTCTCTCCCTCTGCCCCGCTCTCTCTCTCTCTCTCTCTGCATCACCTGTGAGACTGTGCAGCGTAGGGCTCCACCTGCAGGCCAGGTGCATGTGTGCATGGTCTCCACAGCATAAGGGCCCTCAGCTGTGCAGTGCGTGTTGTGTGTTTGCATGTGCCAGTGCGGGGTGGATGGGGGGGAGCCCGTCCCAGGGGTGGTGACACGTAGTGTAGGACGGATTGCCACAGGTTGCATCGGAAGGAACTGCAGATGCTGGCTTACACTGAGGATAGACACAAAATGCTGGAGTAACTCAGCGGGACAGGCAGCATCTGTGGAGAGGTCATAAGTGATAGGAGTAGAATTAGGCCTTTTATGGAGTACCTTTTTATCCCCGACCCTCTCCCCCTTCTAAATGTACCAGTTGTTTGTGTCCATCGCTCATTATGTTCCTTATAGGAACGTGAGCACAGGAGCAGGCCCACTATGGTCATGCATTCTGGCCACTTGCCCAGGAACCTCACACATGTCTACATGTACTGCAGTACCTTGCGTCATACACCACAGGAGCCCACAATGTCCGAGCTCTCCCTCCTGCATTGCCGTGGGAAGGTAGAGATAAAATGCTGGAGTAACTCAGCGGGGCAGGCAACAGCCCCGTGGAGAGAAGGAATGGGTGACGTTTTGGATGTTCATAAGGGAGAGGAGCTGAATTAGGCCGTTTGGCCCATCCAGTCTCCTCCGCCATTCAATCATGGCTGATCTATCCCTCCCTTCCTCCCAACCCCAATCTCCTGCCTTCTCCCCATAACCCCTGACACCCGTGCTGATCAAGAGAGAACGTTTCAGGTGGAGACCCTGAGCTGTGATTGCTGCAAGTCTCAGAGTGCATGCCGTGTCCCACAGAGGAACTGTGTGCACTGGCCACATCCCCTAAACCCCTTAATATTCAACGCACTGTGCCCATATCCGTAAAGCTTTTGCAAGCTAAAGGACTAAAATAGAACCACCTGTTCTTAGAACATAACTGGTTTTGGAGCAGGGGATCGTAGATTCCCAAAACGCCCGGCTAGTGTCTGCCTTTGTGGTAAAGCATGACTCTGTGCCTTTAAATACACTGCCAGGGAGTCTGTTAGAGTTCTAGAGTCTCCCAGCGCGGAAACATGCCAGCTCCTCAATGCCGACCTACATGCCCCATCCACACTAGTCCCGCCTGCCTGCGCTTGGCCCGTATCCCTCTAAACCGGTCCTATCCAAGTACATTTAGGGCAGCACGGTGGCACAGCGGTAGAGTTGCTGCCTCACAGCGCCAGAGACCCGGGTTCCATCCTGACCACGGGTGCTGTCTGTACGGAGTTTGCACGTTCTCCTCATGACCGCGTGGGTTTTCTCCAGTTTCCTCCCACATTTCAAAGATGTACAGTTTGTAGGTTCATTTGATTTTGGAACTTGTCCCTAGTGTGTAGCATACGATAGACAATAGGTGCAGGAGGAGGCCATTCGGCCCTTCGAGCCAGCATCGCCATTCAATGTGATCATGGCTGATCATCCCCAATCAGTACCCCGTTCCTGCCTGCTCCCCATATCCCCTGACTCCGCTATCTATAAGAGCCCTATCTAGCTCTCTCTTGAAAGTATAGTGGTAGCGCATGGGATGATCACTGGTCGGTGTAGACTTGATGGGCCGAAGGTCCTGTTTCCACGCTGTATCTCTAAACTAAACTAAACTATTTCCTCAGCTATACTTGTACTACTTTTCTTGATAGCCTTATCCGACAAAAGATACATTTGTTTAAGAAGGAACTGCAGATGCTGGAAAATCGACGGTAGACAAAAGTGCTGGAGAAACTCAGTGGGTGCAGCAGCATCTATGGAGCGAAGGAAATAGGCAACGTTTCGGGACGAAACGTTGCCTATTTCCTTCGCTCCATAGATGCTGCTGCACCCACTGAGTTTCTCCAGCACTTTTGTCCATCTTAGGAACCTTCCATGCACTTCAGGACAGTCTTCTCAGCGAGAAAGATTGTTATTGTCATGTGCACCAAGATGCAGTGAAAGACCTCTTCTGCACGCTCTCCATTCAAAGCATGCTGCAAGCTAGAGAGTTCCAGTTGAGCTTTAGTTTACTGTCACGTGTACTGAGGTACAGTGAAAAGCTTTCTTGTCAGTCTTTCCAGTCAGCGGAAAGACAATACATGATTACAATCGAGCCGTCCACAGTGTACAGATACAGGATAAAGGGAATAACGTTTAGTGCAAGGTAAAGCCCAGCAAAGTCCGATCAAGGGTCTCCAATGAGGTGGATAGCAGTTCAGGACCGCTGTCTGGTTGTGGTAGGCTGGTTCGTTCGTTCGTTCGCTCATGTGTCAGACGATGTCCCTCGCTGTTGGCTTCTGTTGACAGAAATGTCGCCCGATGCGTCACAGAGTGCATGCGTCACAGAGTGCATCACCACATCTGATCCCCCAGATGTGATTGGGTTGTCTGATAACAGCCGGGAAGAAACTGTCCCTGAATCTGGAAGGGGTGCGTTTTTTCACACTCCGAGCTTCTCCTGTGGAACAGCGGGCGGGGGAGTGGGCCGCGTTCTGGCAGCTCGCGTCTCACCGCTTCCGCGTCTCTGAAAAGTCCCGCCTAGGCCCAAGGAGACGTGCAAATTTCCTCACGTTGAGGCCGGGTGCGGTGGGGGGGCAGTGGACGGTTTAGTGGGGGCCCAGCGCCATGCCCAACGTCGGCTCCTTCCGCGCTGCGTCCCATCGCCCGCCCGCTCGGTTGCTGCAGGGCCTCTCAACACCACCGCCCGCGGACACCGCAAACCCCCCCCCCCCACCCCCCGTCCATTCGTCCATACGTCCATACGTCCCCTCCCTTTCCGTCACAGCGTCACGTTTCCTGAGCCGACCTCGGGACCGCGAGAGGTGAGTTCACGGACATCCCCCCTTCACCCACCACGGCCGCCATCTTGTATTCCCGCCGCCATCTTGTATTCTGTTTCAGTTGAGTGTATTGTCACGTGTACCGAGGTACAGCGAAAAGCTTTTGTTGCGCCCTAACCAGTCAGCAGAAAGACAATACATGATTACAATCGATCCATTTAAAGTGTACAGATACGTGCAGAGTATATATATATATATATATATACAGTGAAGATATTCCCGCTCCTGTGCTGTGGGAAGGAACTGTTGATGTTGGATTAACCCAAAGATCGACACAAAAATCTGGAGTAGCTCAGCGGGTCAGGTCAGGCAGCATCACTGGAGAGATGGCATGGTTCAAGACTCCAGTCTGAAGAAGGGTCTGGGCCCGAAACGTCGCCCATTCCTTCCCTCCAGTGATGCTGCCTGACCCGCTGAGTCACTCGGGCATTTTGTGTCCCACTCCTATGCCGCTGGGCAAATATTTATTTGATATTCCAAGCTGAGAGACACTGTGCGGTGATGAATCTCCTTCAGTTTGCAGGTGAACGCAGGAACCATGCTCCACATGCCCTGTCTACTAGGAAAAAAATGTTTTTTTAAAAACCTCCCCTCGACAATTTAAAAAATACTTCTTGTGGAATAAGATGTATAAACTGCCAATGCCAGAGGGGTTGTGTGCGTTTGTGTGTGCGGCCTTCAATATTTGGATTTCTTTTATATAGCTTTTGCAGTATCATAATCGGAACGTTTTGTCACGTTGCTTTATCTGTGATATTTAACGCAAGTCAAGACATTTGTGTGTGTGTGTGTGTGTGTGTGTGTGTGTGTGTGTGTGTGTGTGTGTGTGTGTGTGTGTGTGTGTGTGTGTGTGTGTGTGTGTGTGTGTGTGTGTGTGTGTGTGTGTGTGTGTGTGTGTGTGTGTGTGTGTGTGTGTGTGTGTGTGTGTGTGTGTGTGTGTGTGTGTGTGTGTGCGCGCGCGCGAGCGCGCGACCCCATTATTTCGGCCCCCTCTGCCTCTACGTTCATCGGCTGGAGTTCCCCCCCCCACAGTTGCTTCAACACTCGAACACCACAGTAAGGAACGACTGAGAGCCAGAGTTAAGGACACACACGCGCACACACACACACACACTCGTGTATATGTGTGCATATTCCTTCCATTTCACTTAGTTTTGTATTTTAAATGATTTTAATTATGACTGTATAAAACGTTTTTAACAACATCGCAGGCCTTGGTGACCACTTTCATTCGCGGTTCATAAGTGATAGCAGCAAAATTAGGCCGTTCGGCCCATCGAGCCTACTCCGCCATTCAATCAACCACATCTGTCTGAAGAAGGGTCTCGGTCTTAGTCTTAGAATCAAGGGGAGGCCATTTAAGACTGAGGTGAGAAAAAACCTTTTCACCCGCAGAGTTGAGAATTTGTGGAATTCCCTGCCACAGAGGGCAGTGGAGGCCAAGTCACTGGGTGGATTTAAGAGAGAGTTAGATAGAGCTCTAGGGGCTGGTGGAGTCAAGGGATATGGGGAGAAGGCAGGCACGGGTTATTGATAGGGGACGATCAGCCATGATCACAATGAATGGCTCGAAGGGCCGAATGGACTCCTCCTGCATCTATTTTCCATGTTTCTGTGTTTCTATGACCCGAAATGTCGCCTATTTCCTTTGCTCCCTAGATGCTGCCTCACCCGCTGAGTTTCTCCAGCATTTTTGTCTACCTTCGATTTTTCCCGCATCTGCAGTTATTTCTTAATCATGGCTGATCAATCTTTCCCTCTCAACCCCATTCTCCTGCCTTCTCCCCGCAACCTCTGACACCCGTACTAATCAAGTATCTGTCAATCTCCTCCGTGAAAATACCCATTGACTTGGCCTCCACAGCCGTCTGTGGCAATGAATTCCACAGATTCACCACCCTCTGACTAAAGAAATTCTACCTCATCTCCTTTCTAAAGGTACGCCCTTTTATTCTGAAGCTGTGCCCTCTGGCCCTAGACTCTCCCACTTGTGGAAACGACCTCTCCACATGCACTCTGTACATACTTCTTCCCACCCTGCTTCCTGTAAGGACTCCATCCCCTACTCCCAATTCCTCCGTCTACGCCGCATCTGCTCCACGGATGAGGCATTCCACACCAGGACATCTGAAATGTCCTCATTATTCAGGGAACGGGGGTTCCCCTCCTCCACCATAAATGAGGCTCGCACCAGGGTCTCTTCCATACCCCGCAACACTGCTCTCTTTCCACATCCCCCCACTCGCAACAAGGGCAGAGTCCCCCTAGTCCTCACCTTTCACCCCACCAGCCGTCACATACAAAAAGTAATCCTCCGTCAGTTTCGCCACCTCCAACGTGACCCCACCACTCGCCACATCTTCCCATCTCCCCCCATATCTGCCTTCCGCATAGACCGCTCCCTCCATAACTCCCTTGTCAATTCTTCCCTTCCCTCTCGGTCCACCCCCTCCCTGGGCACTTTCCCTTGCAACCGCAAGAGATGCAACACTTGTCCCTTTACCTCCCCCCTCGACTCCGTTCAAGGACCCAAGCAATCGTTCCAGGTGCGACAGAGGTTTACCTGCATCTCCTCCAACCTCATCTATTGCGTCCGCTGCTCTAGATGTCAGCAGATCTATATCGGTGAGACCAAGCGGAGGCTGGGCGATCGTTTCGCCGAACACCTCCGCTCGGTCCGCAATAACCAAGCTGACCTCCCGGTTGCTCAGCACTTCAACTCCCCCTCCCACTCCGACTCCGACCTCTCTGTCCTGGGTCTCCTCCATGGCCACAGCGAGCAGCACCGCAAGTTGGAGGAACAGCACCTCATATTTCGTTTGGGGAGTCTGCATCCCGGGGGCATGAACATCGAATTCTCCCAATTTTGTTAGTCCTTGCTGTCTCCTCCCCTTCCTCAGCCCCCCTGCTGTCTCCTCCCATCCCCCAGCCTTCTGGCTACTCCTCCTTTTCCCTTTCTTGTCCCCACCCACCCCCACCCCCGATCAGTCTGAAGAAGGGTTTCGGCCCGAAACGTTGCCTATTTCCTTCGCTCCATAGATGCTGCTGCACCCGCTGAGGTTCTCCAGCTTTTTTGTGTAACACTCTGTACAGCCCTTTTGCGATTCAGAAAGTTTAAATGACGTCCCCCCCCCCCCCCCCCCCCCCCCTCATCCTTCCAAACTCCAGCGAGTACATACCCTGTATTATGTCAAACCTTGTCATAGTCACAGAGTGGAAAACAGGCCCTTTGGCCCAACTTGCCCACCCCGACCAACATGTCCCATCAACACTAAACCGATCTGCCTACATTTGTCCCATATCCATCCAAACCTATCCTGTCCATGCACCTCCCTAAATGTTTCTTAAACATTGCGATAGTACTCAACTGACTCAACTTCCTCCTCCGGCAGCTTGTTCCATGCACCCACCAACCTTCATGTGAGGAAGTTACCCCTCCGATTCCTAATAAATCTTTCCCCTCTCACCTTAAACCTACATCGCCTGGTTCTCGATTCTCGATAGAATAGCCCAGAATGGGGCAATCAAGAATTACCAGAGGAGATGACGAGGAAAAGATTTTACAAGGACCTGAGAGGTCACATTTTTAGTATGGAACGAGCTGCCAGATGAGGTAGTTGAGGCAAGGACCTCCGCAATGTTTAAGAAACATTTAGACAGGTACTTGGATAGGATAGGTTTAGAGGGATCTGGGCCTAACGCAGGCAGGTGGGATTAGCGTAGATGGGGCATGTTGGCGGGTGTGGCCAAGTTGGGCCGAAGGGCCTGTTTCCACGCTGTATCATTCTATGATTCTTTGACTAAGATTCACAGGGGAAATGTTGACTACCTTGAAAGCCTGCAGTGCGGGGATCAGTCCTGCCAGCGGACAAACCCATCCCACCACTAGAGGGCGGTGGGACCCACTCCCAGCACGGGAACAGGCCCTTTGGCCCAACACACCCATGCCGACCAACTACGCAAATCCCATTTGCCTTCATTTGCCCCATATCCCTTTTCTATCCATGTACCTGTCCAGCTATCTTTTAAATGTTGTTATAATACCTGACTCAACTACCTCCTCTGGCAGCTCAGTTTCCCCTCACACTCCAAAGACATGCAGGTTTGTAGATCAATTGGCTTTGGTAAAAATTGTAAATGGGCTCAGGTGTGTAGGATAGTGCTGGTGTAATGTGGTGATCGCTGGTCGGCACGGACTCGGAGGGCCGAAGGGCCTGTTTCCACGCCGTGTCTTTAAAGTCTAAATCAGGTGGGTGGAATCGAGGTTATCTTTTGCCACATCTTGAGGAGGGATGTGCTGGCATCGGAGAGTCCAGAGGAGGTTCACTAGAATGAATCGGTTAATATACGAGAAGCATTTGACTGCTCTGGGTCTGTACTCACTGCAGTTTGAAAGCGTGGTGGGTGTATGGAACAAGTTGCCAGAGGAGGTGATTGAGGCAGGGACTATCCCAACGTTTAACAAGCATTTAGACAGGTACATGGATAGGTACACAAAAATTCTGGAGAAATTCAGAGGGTGCAGCAGCATCTATGGAGCGAAGGAAATCGGTAACGTTTCGGGCCGAAGCCCTTCTTCAGGGGTTTCGGCCCGAAATGGATAGGACAGGTTTGGAGGGATAAGGACCAAACGCAGGCAGGTGGGACTAGTGTAGCTGGGACATGTCGGCCGGTGTAGGCATGTTGGGCCGAAGGGCCTGTTTCCCCATTGTATCAAAGGAACTGCAGATGCTGGAATCTGCCGCAAAATGCAAAGTGGTGGAGGAACTCAGTGGGTCGAGCAGCATCAGTGGAGGGAATGGACAGGTGACGTTACGGGGGATATGGGGAGAAGGCAGGAACGGGGTACTGATTGTGGATGATCAGCTATGTTCATATTGAATTCTTATTTATGGAATTCCCTGCCACAGAGGGCAGTGGAGGCCAAGTCACTGGATGGATTTAAGAGAGAGTTAGATAGAGCTCTAGGGGCTGGTGGAGTCAAGGGATATGGGGAGAAGGCAGGCACGGGTTATTGATAGGGGACGATCAGCCATGATCACAGTGCTGGCTCGAAGGGCCGAATGGCCTCCTTCTGCACCTATTTTCTATGTTTCTATGAATGGCGGTGGTGGCTTGAAGGGCCGAATGGCCTCCTCCTGCACCTATTTTCTATGTTTCTATGAATGGCGGTGGTGGCTTGAAGGGCCGAATGGCCTCGTATAAACCTATGTACAGGAACCCCCCTCCTCACACACAGAAGGACACAGACTGAGAAACTCCATGAAGTTATTGAGCAAAGACTTAATTTAATTCATACTCTGGACAACTGTACACAGTCGAAGTGTATGTTGATGGATTCACAAATTCATTCACAAGGTTTGACACATTGCATCTTGTACACAAGGCTAGTTTTATACAACAATTTTATATGATAAGCATCGTTCTGCCTGATTAAACCAACCTCTTGAGTGTCCGATGGGATAGCATGGTGTGGAGGGACCGAATGGCCACCTGTTCCTCAATTCTAATCATGAATTGTGTATAAAATCATGAGAGGAATAGATCGGGTAGATGATGCACAGAGTCTCTTGCCCAGAGTAGGGGAATCGAGGACATAGGTTTAAGGTGAAGGGGTGAAGATTTAACAGGAACCTGAGGGGTAACGTTTTCACACAAAGGGTGGTGGGTGTATGGAACAAGCTGCCAGAGGAGGTAGTTGAGGCTGGGACTATCGCAATGGTTCAGATGCATTTGGACAGGTACATGGATAGGACAGGTTTAGAGGGATATGGACCAAACTCGGGCAGGTGGGACTAGTGTAGATGGGGCATGCTGGCCGATGTGGGCAAGTTGGGCCGAAGGGCCTGTTTCCATGCTGTATCACCCTATAATTGAAGGGTGATTTGAGAGGGGGTGTATTTCACAGTGCAACTTTGTTCCTTATGTTTAGCGGTTACTAGTTGGGAGATATTTTAACGAGTGTCTTAGGTATGTGGGAATATCGGAGAGACGGATAGATACTGATCAGTGTACAGATATCCCACTGCGAGTGAGAGAGACTCAGAGATACCGATCAGTTTTATGGATAACCCTCTGAGAGGGACAGACTGAGAGACACCCCCGGTCAGTATAGATAGCCCCCTGAGCGAGAGATTTTGGAAGAGAGTTACACAAAATGCCGGAGTAACTCACGTTGTGTTAAGAAGGAACGGCAGATGTTGGAACAATCGAACGTAGACAAAAATGCTGGAGAAACTCAGCGGGACAGGCAGCATCTATGGAGCGAAGGAATGGGTGACGTTTCGGGTCGAGACCCTTCTTCAGACTTATGTCGGGGGGGGGGGGGGGGGGGCGGGTGATGGTACTAGAGATAGTGGCCTGGTGCTCGTCAGTGGGGTCATGGTCCAGGGGTAAGTAGGAGGAGGTGTCCGGGAGTTGGTGCATGGCCTCAGCTTTGTAGAGATCGACATGCCAGACTACCACGGCACCTCCTTTGTCGGCTGGTTTGATAACCCAGTCTGGGTTGTTGCGGAGTGAGTCGATGGCTGTACGTTCAGAGATTGGAGTGAGACAGGGGAGTGGAGAAGTTGAGGCAGTTGATGTCGCAACGGCAGTTCTGGATGAAGAGTTCCAAAGCCAGGAGGCCACGAGGGGGGGGTCCACGAGGAGGGGGTGCGTTGGAGACGGGAAAAGGGGTCATCAGTCATGGGCGAGGACTCCTTCCCATGGAAGTACACTGTGAGGCAGAGGCGACGGTAGAAGAGCTCCAAGTCGTGGTGGGCGCGGAACTCATTGAGGTGGGGACGGAGGGGGACAAAGGTAAGACCTCTGTTGAGGACGGACCATTTGATGTCGGAGAGGGGGAGGTCAGGGGGGGGGGTGGTGAACACACACGGCAGGGATGGGGGTTGGGGCCGGAGGAAGGTAGATGAGTGGACTGGGGACGAGGCGATGTGTGGTGGGGAGTAACTCAGCGTTGTGTTGAGAAGGAACTGCAGATGCTGGAATAATCGAAGGTAGACACAAATGCTGGAGGAACTCAGCGGGTGAGGCAGCATCTATGGAGTGAAGGAATGGGTGACGTTTAATGTCGAGACCCTTCTTCAGACTGATGAGGGGATGGGGGGGGCGGGAAGAAGAAAGGAAGAGGTGGAGACAGTGGGAGAGCTGGGAAGGGGAGGGGAAGGAGGGACTACCTGAAATTGGAGAAGTCAATGTTCATACCACTGGGGTGTAAACTACCCAAAATATGAGGTGCTGCTCCTCCAATTTGCGCTGGGCCTCACTCTGACAGTGGAGGAGGCCCAGGACAGAAAGGTCGGATTGGGAATGGGAGGGGGAGTTGAAGTGTTTGGCAGCCGGGAGATCAGGTTGGTTGAGGCGGACTGAGTGGAGGTGTTCAGCGGAACGACACGGACGACATGGCCCATACAAATCTGCTTTGCTTGGCCCAGAACATTTCCAACTCGAGAGGTCAGTCTTCAACATAAAAAATAAATAATTTGGTGACAAGCCTTACCAATTCTTTGGAAGTTGGAAGAATGTTTAACTCTTCTAATCACACATACAGGCGTTCAGGCAGTATTGTCAACAGTTCCGCCACCTTATGTACACGCTTCACGTATGGAGACGATATTGATCTAACACGTTTCTGGAATGGGACAATCAAAGAAATGATCCTAACGTGGACAGGCTTGGAGACCTGCCATTGTCCCTACCGCTCGAAACAATGCATCTGTCACTGTACAGATACCTACCCCGAGAGAGAGGGACTGAGACACAATGGCCCGTGTACCAATCCGCAGAATTAAAGGACGCTCCTTCAGGAAGGAGACGAGGAGGAATCTCTTTAGTCAGAGGGCGGTGAATCTGTGGGATTCTTTGCCACAGACGGCGGTGGAGGCCACGTCAGTGGATATATTTAACTCAGGGAGAGATAGATAGATAGATTCTTGATTAGTACGGGTGTCAGGGGTTATGGGGAGAAGGCAGGAGAATGGGGTTGAGAGGGAGAGATAGATCAGCCACGAATGAATGGCAGAGTGGACTTGATGGGCCGAATGGCCTAGTGGGAGAAAGCGGGGCCATAGGAGGGAGAGTTCAGGGAGGGGGGACAGGGTGTCATTCCGGGCATGGACCATGGTGATCTTAAACAAGGGGATGGTAGATTTGGGGTGGAGCAAGCAAGTGGCAGGTTCTGTGCTTTGGGTCTCTCTCTCTCTCCCTCTCTTTCTCTCACTCCCCTGTCTCTCTCCCCCCTCTCTCCTTTCCCTCTCCCTTCTCTCTCTCCCCCTACCTCTCCATCACACTCTCCCCCTCTCTTCCTCTTTCTCCCTATCTTCCCCCCCTCCCTCACTCCTTCCACTGTCCCCTCTCTATCTCCTCCTCTCCTCCCCTCTCCTCTCTCTCCCCCCCCCCCCTCCATCTCTCCCCTCTCCCCCCCTCTCCTCTCTCTCTCTCCCCCCTCTCTCTCTCTCTCTCTCCCGTCCCCTCTCTCCCTTCTCTCTCTCTCCCTTCTCTCTCTCCCCTCTCTCCCCCTCCCTCTCTCCCCTCTCTTCTCTCTCTCTTCTCTTCTCTCCCCCTCTCCCCTCTCCCTCCCCCTCCCCCCTCTCTCTCTCCCCTCTCCTCCCTCCCCCCCTCTCTCTCTCCCTCTCTCTCTCCCCTCTCTCTCCCTCTCTCTCTCTCCCCCTCTCTCCCCCTCTCTCTCTCCCCTCTCCCCCCCTCCTTCCCTCTCTCCCCGTCTCTCTCTCCCTATCTCTCTCTCTCTCCCTATTTCTCACCTCTCTCTCTCTCTCTCTCACTCCCTCTCTCTCCCCCCCCTCTCTCTCTCTCTCTCTTCCCCTCTCTCTCCTCCCCCCATCTCTCTCCCCTCTCTCTCTCCTCTCTCTCCCCTCTGTCTCTAGAACAGGTTGGGCTTGAGAGCATTGGTCTTTCTGTGGAGGGTGGAGAGCACCCCTGCGAATGGCCCAGCCACATTGTCGCTGGCCTGCCAGGCCTGTGCCTTGAGTATCTCCGCACTGCTCCACACCGGGCCCTTCATGGGGCCGTTGGGACTGGGCAGGCTGAGGGGGTGTGGGCTGGTGCTGGAGACAGGGCCAGCGGGGAGGGGGGCGGTTGGCGGTGCAGAGGGCGGGGTGCAGGCCGGGTTGGCCGTGCTGTCCGGGTCGATGCACGTGGCCTCTTTGCTCTCCTCCTCATCGGACAGGAGGTCCCCCTTCTTGCCTCCGCTGCCTTTGGAGCTCGCCGCTCGCTCCTGCTTCCTGAACTTGGCTCGCCGGTTCTGGAACCAAACCTGGAATGGCATTGGGAAGAAAGGGATGAGTGGCGACCGATACAACTGAGCTCCGAGATTCCCGGCAGGAACAATGCCCCATCATCCTGGAGTATTGTGTGCAGTCTTGGTCCCCTAATTTGAGGAACGACCTTTTGTCTATTGTCTATCCCGAGTTCAGTTTAGTATATTGTTACATGTACAGTGAAAAGCTTTTGTTGCATGCTAACCAGTCAGCGGAAAGACAATACATGATTACAATCGAGCCGTCCACACTGTACAGATACAGGATAAAGGGAATAACGTTTAGTGCAAGGTAAAGCCAGCAAAGTCCGATCAAAGATAGTCTGAGGGTCTCCAATGAGGTAGATAGTAGTTCAGGACCGCTCTCTGGTTGTGGTAGGACGGTTCAGTTGCCTGATAACAGCCGGGAAGAAACTGTCCCTGAATCTGGAGGTGTGCGTTGGTTTTCACACTTCTGTACCTCTTGCCCGATGGGAGGGGGGAGAAGAGGGAGTGACCGGGGGCGAGACTGGTCCTTGATGATGCTGCTGGCCTTGCCGAGGCTGCGTGAGGTGTAGATGGAGTCGATGGAAGGGAGGTTGGTTTGTGCGACAGTCTGGGCTGCGTCCACAATTCCCTGCAATTTATTGGTGGGATTCGTTCCCAAACCGTGCTGTGATGAATCACGATAAAATGCTTTCGGGATGAACGTCGACAGATACAAGGAACGGCGCCTTTAACTTCATAACTTCACAAGTTCTAGGAGCGGAATTTGGCCATTCGGCCCATCCAGCCTACTCCGCCATTCAATCATGCCTGATCTACCTTTCCCTCTCAACCCCATTCCCCTGCCTTCTCCTGACATCTGTACTAATCAACAAATCTTTCAATCCCTGCCTTAAAAATCAGTCTGAAGAAGGGTTTCGGCCCGAAACGTTGCCTATTTCCTTCGCTCCATAGATGCTGCTGCACCCGCTGAGTATCTCCAGCACTTTTGTCTACCTTCAAAATATCCACTGACTTGGCCTCCACAGCCACCTGTGGCAATGAGTTCCACAGATTCACCACCCTCTGAATAAATAAATAAATACCTTCTTATCTGTCTAAAGCAACTTCCTAACACCCTTTAATTCTGAGGCTGTGACCTCTGGTTCTCGAGACTCTCCCACTAGTGGAAACATCCTCTCCACATCCACTCTATCCAGGCCCTTCATTATTCTGTATGTTCCACCCCAAGACCAGCGATCCCTGCACAATAATGTTATTCTACACACACTGTAGGGACAATTTACAATTTTAACTGAAGCCAATTAACCCACAAACCGATACGTCTTTGGAGTGTGGGAGGAAACCGGAGCACCCGGAGAAAACCCACGCAGGTCACGGGGAGAACGTGCAAACTCCGTACAGACAGCGCCCGTAGTCAGGATCGAACCTGGGTCTCTGGCGCTGTGAGCCACCGTGCCACCCTAAACAAGAGACACCATCCTCTTGCTTCCTGTCTCTGCCTGCCAACCCTCTGCAAAGAGCGGCACGGTGGCACAGCGCCAGAGACCCGGGTTCGATCCCGACAACAGGTGCTGTCTTTACGGAGTTTGCACGTTCTCCCCGTGACCTGCATGGGTTTTTCTCCAAGATCTTCGGTTTCCTCCCACTCTCCAAAGACGTGCAGGTTTGTCGGTTAATTGGCCTGGTATAAAATTGTCCCTAGTGTGTGTGTGTGTGTGTGTTTAGGATAGTGTAAGTGTGCGGGGGTCGCTGGTCGGCACGGACTCGGTGGGCCGAAGGGCCTGTTTCCGCGCTGTATCTCTAAACTAGACTAAACTGTTGTCAAGACTGTAAGGGTTGGTGACCTAGAGCGGTCGGCTCTGCCCAGTCCGTCACGGGAGCTGCCCTCCCCCGCCATCGACACCAGCCGCTGCTTCAACATGGCGGCAACGACCATCAAGGACGTCTGCCATCCGGGCCGCGCCCTACCGTCGGGCGGGACGTACAGAAGCCTGAGTTCCCGCACCCCCAGGTTCAGGAACAGATACTTTCATAACAACATAGACAACAGGTGCAGGAGTTAGACCATTCGGCCCTTCGAGCCAGCACCGCCATTCAATGTGATCATGGCTGATCATCCCCAATCCTGCCTTCTCCCCATATCCCCTGCCTCCGTTAGCCTGGCGAGCTAAATCTAACTCTCTCTTGAAAACATCCTGAGAATCGGCCTCCACTGCCTCCTGTGGCAGAGAATTCCCCAGACTCACAACTCTCTGGGTGGAAAAGTGTTTCCTCATTACACCCACTAGGTTCTTGAGCCGACCCACGCAGCCTTTATCCTCCCTCAGCAACAGTCTGAAGAAGGGTCTCGACCCGAAACGTCACCTATTCCTTCAGTCCGTAGATGCTGCCTCACCCGCTGAGTTCCTCCAGCATTTTTGTCTGCCTTCGATTTCTCCAGCATCTGCAGTTCCTTCTTAAACACCCGCCAACGGAACATGACAGACCACCTCGTGCTTGGTTTTCTAATTGTCTTTAGCACTAGTGTCTTGTATTTTGCCCTGTCTCTCCTATAGAATTTAACGTATAGCCTGTGTTTGCCTGTTTGCCTGTGGTCCTGTTACAAGCAAGAACTGGCCCTTCAGCCCACAATGTCCGTGCCAACTTAAACTATCTCCTGTGCCTGCACGTGATCCATATCCCTCCATTCCCCGCATATCCACGCACCTATCCAAACGCCTCTTAAACACCACTATCTCCACTGCCTCCACCACCACCCCTGGCAGCGCTTTCCAGGCACCCACCACCCTCCGTGTAAAAAATAAACCTGCCTCGCACATCTGATATCAAAACTGTACCCTAGAGTTTGTGACATTTCAATTTTCAGAAGATCACAAGTTATAGGAGTAGAATTAGGCCATTCGGCCCATCGAGTCCACTCCGTCATTCAATCATGCCTCCTAACCCCATTCTCCTGCCTTCTCCCCATAACCCTTGACACCCGTTCTAATCAAGAATCTGTCTATCTCTGCCTTAAAACTATCCACTGACTTGGCCTCCACAGCCGTCTGTGGCAATGAGTTCCACAGATTCACCACCCTCTGACTAAAGAAGTTCCTCCTCACCTCCTTTCTAAAAGCGCACTTTAATTTTGAGGCTGTGCCCTCTGGTCCTAGACTCTCCCACTAGTGGAAACATCCTCTCCACATCCACTCTATCCAGGCCTTTCACTATTCTGTAAGTTTCAATGAGGTCCCCCCTCAACCTTCTAAACTCCAGCGAGTATAGGGAGTAATAGGTTGTGGAGTAAAAGGTGGAAGTAACATTTTGGGTAAAAGCTTCTGACTGTCTACCCTATCTATGTCTCTCTTAATTGTACACACTTCTCTCAGGTCAACTCGAACCCTCAAGCGTTCAAGTATAGGAGCAAAGAGGTCCTTCTGCAGTTGTACAGGGCCCTAGTGAGACCACACCTGGAGTATCGTGTGCAGTTTTGGTCCCCTAATTTGAGGAAGGATATTCTTGCTATTGAGGAAGTGCAGCGTAGGTTTGCAAGGTTAATTCCCGGGATGGCGGGACTGTCATATGCTGAGAGAATGGAGCGGCTGGACTTGTATTCACTGAAATTTCGAAGGATGAGAGGATTCTTATTGAAACATATAAGATGGTTAAGTGTTTGGACACGCTAGAGGCAGGAAACATGTTCCTGATGTTGGGGGAGTCCAGAACCAGGGGCCACAGTTTAAGAATAAGGGGTAAGCCATTTAGAACGTAGATGAGGAAACACTTTTTCTCACAGAGAGTGGTGAGTCTGTGGAATTCTCTGCCTCGGAGGCCGGTTCTCTGGATACTTTCAAGAGAGAGCTAGATAGGGCTCTTAAAGATAGCGGAGTCAGGGGATATGGGGAGAAGGCAGGAACGGGGTACTGATTGTGGATGATCACATTGAATGGCGGTGCTGGCCCAAAGGGCCGAATGGCCAACTCCTGCACCTGTTGTCTATTGTCCAGAGAAAACAATCCAAGTCTGTCCAATCTCTCCCTCTAATGCAACTAATCCTGGGAGCGATCTGGTAAACCTCCTCTGCACCTACCACACGCTTCCTGATGGGGGCGACCAGAACTGCACACAATACCCCAATTGCATCCTATAGAGCTGTATCATGTCTTTCTGTAGTTGTATAAACAAGCTTCAGTGTGGAAACAGGCCCTTCGGCCCAGCTTGCCCACACCGACCAACATGCCCCATCTACACTAGTCCCACCTGCCTGCGTTTGGCCCATATCCCTCCAAACATGTCCAATCCATGTATCTGTCTAACTGTTTCTTAAATGTTACGATAGTCCCAGCCACAACTACCTCCCCCAGCAGCACGTTCCATACACCCACCACCCTTTGTGTGAAAAACGTTACCCCTCAGGTTACGATTACATTTTTTCCCTCTCATCTTAAACCTATATGTCCTCTGGTCCTCGATTCACCTACTCTGGGCAAGAGACTCTGCCCGATCTATTCCTCTCATAGAAACATAGAAAGTAGGTGTAGTCCATTCGGCCCTTCGAGCCTGCACCGCCATTCAATATGATCATGGCTGATCGTCCAACTCAGTATCCTGTACCTGCCTTCTCTCCATACCCCCCGATCCCTTTAGCCACAAGGGCCACATCTAAACTCCCTCTTAAATATAGCCAATGAACTGTGGCCTCAACTACCTTCTGTGGCGGAGAATTCCACAGATTCACCACTCTCTGTGTAAAAACAGTTTTTCTCATCTCGGTCCTAAAACCCTTATCCTTAAACTGTGACCCCTTCTTCTGGACTTCCCCAACATCGGGAACAATCTTCCTGCATCTAGCCTGTCCAACCCCTTAAGAATTTTGTAAGTTTCTATAAGATCCCCCCTCAATCTTTCTAAATTCTTCAGCGAGTACAAGCCGGTCTCTATCCAGTCTTTCTTCAAATGAAAGTCCTGGCATCCCAAGAATCAGTCTGGTGAACCTACTGCCTCCATGGCAAGAATGTCCTTTCTCAGATTAGGAGACCAAAACTGTACGCAATACTCCAGGTGTGGTCTCACCAAGACCCTGCACAACTGCAGTAGAACCTCCCTGCTCTTATACGCAAATCCTTTTGCAATGAATGCTAACATACCATTCACTTTCTTTACTGCCTGCTGCACCTGCGTGCCTACCTTCAATGACTGGTGTACCATGACCTCTAATTCTGAGGCTGTGCCCTCTGGTCCTAGACTCTCCCACTAGTGGAAACATCCTCTCCACATCCACTCTATCCAAGCCTTTCATTATTCTGTACGTTTCAATGAGGTCCTCCCTCAACCTTCTAAACTCCAGCGAGTACAGGCCCAGTGCCGACAAACGCTCATCATATGCTAACCCACTCATTCCTGGGATCATTCTTGTAAACCTCCTCTGGACCCTCTCCAGAGCCGGCACATCCTTCCTCAGATATGGGGCCCAAAATGGCTCACAATATTCCAAATGGGGCCTGACCAGCGCCTTATAGAGCCTCAGCATTACATCACAGTGGAACGGCAGGTGAAGGAGAGACGATAGACAATAAGCGCAGGAGTAGGCCATTCGGCCCTTCGAAGAGAGTGCAGGGATTGGCTGCAGAAGTTAATGCCTTGGTGAGTTTTCAGGAACGGGTCATTTAAAAACTGGTAACTAAATTTGTAAATGAGTTCATTGAACAGCAAATAAAATGAGAGGGTTGCTCTGAGGGAGTGGTCTTGTTGAGGGGAGGTGAGTCGGTGAGTAAAGAGCGAGTCTTTGGCTCGAGGGTCTTCGGCGAAGATGCTACACCTGATTTGAAATTTGTGATTTTATTTTTTGTCCACTGAAGAACTGGCGGGCAAGTTGGTGAAGTGTGTTTCCTGCAGGATGTGGGAAGTCAGGGAGACCGCTGCTGGTTCTGGAGACCACACCTGCGGACATTGTGTCCTGGTGCAGCTCCTGAACCAACTAATGTGTTGGGGACACTGGAGAAGCAGCTGGATGTCCTCAGGGGCATCCGGGAAAACGAGAGGTGGTCACGCTGAGGATACACGCTGGGGAGAAGCAGACGGAGAGAAGGGGTGGTAGCCGTGGAGTGCAGGAGACCCAGGTGGCTGAGCCTAATGGAAACAGGTACGCCCTCTTGGGAACTGTCCCGGGAGACCATGTTTTCAGTACGAGCTGTGGGCACGTCGGTGGGTCCAATCCTGGAGATAGGACTCGACCGGTGAGACCAACATCAGGCAGAGTCCTAGTGGTGGGTGACTCCATTGTCGGAGGAGCGGACTGGAGATTCTGTAACGGCAGACGGGAAGCGAGGATGGTCTGTTGCCTCCCTGGTGCCAGGGTTCAGGATGTCACGAGCCAAATTCAGAACATCCTCGAGAGAACAGCCGGCAGTAGTTGTGCACGTGGGCACAAACGACATCGGGAAGAGGAGGAAGGAGGTTCTCCAACGTGAGTTCAGAGAGTTGGGAAGAAGACTGACATGCCGGACTTCTCGGGTTATCTCTGGATTGCTTCCAGTACCTGGTGCTAGTGAGGACAGGAACAGGGAGATAGGGGATCTGAATGTGTGGCTGAGGGGCAGGAGCAGGGAGCAAGGATTTAGATTTATAGACCACTGGGATCTCTTCTGGGGTAGGGGTGACCTGTACAAAAGGGACGGGTTACACCTTAACTGGAGGGGGACTGACATTCTGGCAGGGAGGTTTGCTAGGGCTACACGTGTGGGGTTAAACTAAATAGTGGGGGGGAGGGATTGACAAATTGGGAGTCTAAAGATGGAGCTGAAGGGGAAGTGAGTACAGGAAAAATTACAAAAGATTCTCGAAATGGAAGGAAAGTTGGAGAAGGGCTAAGAGAGTAAGGTCCGGGCCAATTGCGAGCGGTTCGAGGGGGGAGGTGAATACGGAGGTCAAAGTGTTGTATATGGATGCACGGAGTATAAGGAATAAAGTGGACGAGCTTGAGGCTCAGTTAGAAACTGGCAAGTACGATGTTGTGGGAATTACAGAGACATGGATGCAAGAGGGCCAGGGCTGGGAACTGAATATCCAAGGGTATATATACCTCCTATCGAAAAGACAGACAGGTGGGCAGAGGGGGTGGGGTAGCTCTGTTGGTGAGGAATGAAATTCAGTCCCTTGCAAGGGGTGACATTGCAACAGGAGATGTGGAGTCAGTATGGATAGAACTAAGGAATTGTAAGGGTAAAAATACTTTAATGGGACTTATCTACAGGCCCCCAAACAGTAGCCTGGACATAGGGTGCAAGTTGAATCAGGAGTTAAAATTGTCATGTAGCAAAGGTAATGCTGTGGTTGTTATGGGAGATTTCAACATGCAGGTAGACTGGGAAAATCAGGTTGGTACTGGACCCCAAGAAAGGGACTTTGTAGAGTGCCTTCATGATGGATTCTTAGAGCAGCTTGTATTGGAGGCAACCAGGGAGAAGGCAATTCTGGGTTTAGTGTTATGTAATGAACCGGATTTGATAAAGGACCTCGAGGTTAATGAGCCATTAGGAGGCAGTGACCAGGACAAGGGGTCACAGCTTAAGGATAAGGGGGAAATCCTTTAAAACCGAGATGAGGAGAACTTTTTTCACACAGAGAGTGGTGAATCTCTGGAACTCTCTGCCACAGAGGGTAGTTGAGGCCAGTTCATTGGCTATATTTAAGAGGGAGTTAGATGTGGCCCTTGTGGCCAAGGGGATCAGAGGGTATGGAGAGAAGGCAGGTACGGGATACTGAGTTAGTTGATCAGCCATGATCATATTGAATGGCGGTGCAGGCTCGAAGGGCCGAATGCCCTACTCCTGCACCTAATTTCTATGTTTCTATGTTTCTAACCATAATATGGTCAGGTTTAAATCTACAATTGGAGAGGGAGAAGGGTAGATCGGAGGTGTCGGTGTTACAGTTGTATAAAGGGGATTATGGGGCTATGAGGGTCCACAGTTTAAGAATAAGGGGTAAGCCATTTAGAACGGAGATGAGGAAACACTTCTTCACCCAGAGAGTGGTGAGTCTGTGGAATTCTCGGACTCAGTAGGCAGTGGAGGCCAATTCACTGGATGTTTTCAAGAGAGAGATGTAGCTCTTTGGGATAGCGGAATCAAGGGATATGGGGAGAAGGCAGGAACGGGGTACTGATTGTGGATGATCAGTCATTGAATGGCGGTGCTGGCTCGATGGACCGAATGGCCTACTCCTGCACCTATTGTCTATGTTTCTATGTATCTTCCCCGTGGATTGTCACCTTGTCGTGGTGGAGAAGCTCGTGTGGTCCTGAGATCCTGAGAGCGATGCCGTCTGGAGCTATGCTCCTGGTAGGGCCACCCATGGCGGTAATGTCGAGGGGGAGGTCTCTGACAAAGAGCCAATCCAACCAAGACCTCAGCGGTGGAACAGGCGGAGGACGATGGCTGACCTTAGTGGAGCTAACGTCACAACGGCTGGGAAGGCGGATGAAGGCTGCAGCAGAAAAGGGTCTCCGGTCGTCTTGGACTCCATGCCACTGGATCCTGACCCAGATCTGTCAAGGACCGTGGGGTGGGTGTCTGTGCACCAGTCTCCCCACGTTAAACAAAGTCACGCACGGGTGTCCTCCATATAGAGGGCAGTCATACTCGTTTCAAGAGACCACCGATGATCTGTGTATCCCTCAATGCCCCAGGCCGTGATGTTGAGTGTACCGCATGCTGCCACTACAATAGTCAACAGACAACAGGTGCAGGAGTAGGCCATTCGGCCCTTCGAGCCAGCACCGCCATTCAATGTGATCATGGCTGATCATCCCCAATCAGTACCCCGTTCCTGCCTTCTCCCCATATCCCCCGACTCCACTATCTTTAAGAGCCCTATCTAGCTCTCTCTTGAAAGTATCCAGAGAACCGGCCTCCACCGCCCTCGACCGAGGCAGAGAATTCCACAGACTCACAACTCTCTGTGAGAAAAAGTGTTTCCTCGTCTCCGTTCTAAACGGCTTACCCCTTATTCTTAAACTGTGGCCCCTGGTTCTGGACTCCCCCAACATCGGGAACATGTTTCCTGCATCTAGTGTGTCCAAACCCTTAATAATCTTATATGTTTCAATGAGATCCCCTCTCATCCTTCATCCTTCTGGGTCACGCGGGGAGGGGGTGGGGGATGAGCAGTGGGAAGGGGGGATGAGCAGAGGGGAGGGTCCGCACAGCTGTACCTGCACACGAGCCTCGGTCAGGTCTATCTTCAGGGCCAGTTCCTCGCGGGTGTAGATGTCGGGGTAGTGGGTCTCGGAGAACACCCTCTCCAGATCTTTCAGCTGCAAGCTGGTGAACGTGGTACGGATCCGACGCTGTTTCCGCTTCTCGTTGATCCCGGCGTGGTCCGTGAAAAACTTGTACGGAACTGGGGGGTGGGGGGGGCAGAAGAAATCAGCGTCATAGAGTCATCGATTCATAGAGTCATAGACAATAGACAATAGACAATAGGTGCAGGAGGAGGCCATTCGGCCCTTCGAGCCAGCACCGCCATTCAATGTGATCAAGGCTGATCATCTCCAATCAGTACCCCGTTCCTGCCTTCTCCCCATATCCCCTGACTCCACTATTTTTAAGAGCCCTATCTAGCTCTCTCTTGAACGCACCTGCCTCCACCTGAGGCAGAGAATTCCACAGACTCACAACTCTCTGTGAGAAAAAATGTTTCCTCGTCTCCGTTCTAAATGGCTTACCCCTTATTCTTAAACTGTGTGGCCCTGGTTCTGGACTCCCCCAACATCGGGAACATGTTTCCTGCCTCTAGTGTGTCCAAAACCTTAACAATCTTATATGTTTCAATGAGATACCCTCCCATCCTTCATAGATTGATACAACATGGAAACAGGCCCTTCGGCCCAACTTGCCCACACCGGCCAACATGTCCCAGCTACAGAAAAATGCTGGAGAAACTCAGCGGGTGCAGCAGCATCTATGGAGCGAAGGAGATAGGAAATCCTTCTTCAGACCCAGCTACACTAGTCCCACCTGCCCGTGTTTGACCCATATTGGTGTAGTGCGTGTTGGGTAATGTGCGGGGATCGCTGGTCGGCATGGACTCGGTGGGCCGAAGGGCCTGTTTGTCTAAACTAAACTGAACTGAAATAAGGTCATTCAGCCCATCAAGTCTATTCTGCCATTCAATCATGGCTGATCTATCTAACCCCAATCTCCTGCCTTCTCCCCATAATCCTTGACACCCGCACTCATCAAGAATCTATCATGTGCAGTTTTGGTCTGCTAGTTTTAGGAAGGACATTCTTGCTATTGAGGGAGTGCAGCGTAGGTTCACCAGGTTAATTCCTGGGTTGACATGTAATGAAAGAATGGGTCGACTGGGCTTGTATTCACTGGAATTCAGAAGGATGAGAGGGGATCTTATAGAGACATGTAAAATTCTTAAGGGTTTGGACACGCTAGATGCAGGAAACATGTTCCCTATGTTGGGGGGAGTCCAGAACCAGGGGTCACACAGTTTAAGAATAAGGGGTCGGCCATTTAGGACTGAGATGAGGAAAAACTTTTTCACCCAGAGAGTTGTGAGTCTGTGGAATTCTCTGCCACAGAAGGCAGTAGAGGCCAATTCACTGGATGTTTTGAAGAGAGAGTTAGATTTAGCTCTTGGGGCTAACGGAATCAAGGGATATGGGGAGAAGGCAGGAACGGGGTACTGATTGTGGATGATCAGCCATGATCACATTGAATGGCGGTGCTGGTTCGAAGGGCCGAATGGCCTACTCCTGCACCTGTTGTCTATGTTTCTATGTTTTTTTCCATTCGTGACCTGTGCATACTTCTCCTCAACTTTTGGTTTAGAGATACAGCATGGAAACAGGCCCTTCGGCCCACCGAGTTCATGCCGACCAGCGATCACCCGTTCATACTGGTTCCATGTTATCCAACTTTCTCATCCACTCCTTACACCCTCGGGCCAATGAACCCACAAACACGCACGTCTTTGGGATGTGGGAGGAAAGTGGAGAAAACTCACGCGGGTTACAGGGAGAACATGCAAACTCCACACAGACAGCACCCATAGTCAGTTTCCAACCAATGTCTCTGGTGCCGTGAAGCAGCAGCTCTACCCGCTGCGCCACCGAGCCGGGCTGGTACCAGTTGGGCTAAGGAGGCTATCAGTCATTGAGTCGGGTACTACCATAACGTTTAAAAGGCATTTGGACAGATTGACGGACAGGAGCGGGATATGGGCCAAACGTGGGCAGCTGGGGAAACAAGGAACTGCAGATGCTGGTTTACAAAGAAAATGACCCAAGGTGCCGGAGTAATTCAGTGGGTCAGGCAGCATCTAGGGAGGACATGGATAGGTTTTGGGTCAAGACCCTTGTTCAACTCTGACAGTAGATAGTTTGCTCAGCATGGCCATAACCACAAGGACCAGGTGTGCAGGTACAGCAGGCAGTGAAGAAAGTGAATGGCATGTTGGCCTTCATAACAAGAGGAGTTGAGTATAGGAGCAAAGAGGTCCTTCTGCAGTTGTACAGAGCCCTAATGAGACCACACCTGGAGTATTGTGTGCAGTTTTGGGGGTCTCCACATTTGAGGAAGGACATTCTTGCTATTGAGGGAGTGCAGCGTAGGTTCACCAGGTTAATTCCCGGGATGGCGGGACTGTCATATGTTGAGAGAATGGGGCGGCTGGGCTTGTACACTCTGGAGTTTAGAAGGATGAGAGGGTATCTTATTGAAACATATAAGATTATTAAGGGCTTGGACACGCTAGAGGCAGGAAACATGTTCCCGATGTTGGGGGAGTCCAGAACCAGGGGCCACAGTTTAAGAATAAGGGGTAAGCCATTTAGAACGGAGACGAGGAAAAACAGAGAGTTGTGAGTTTGTGGAATTCTCTGCCCCAGAGGGCGATGGAGGCCGGTTCTCTGGATGCTTTCAAGAGAGAGCTAGATAGGGCTCTTAAAGATAGTGGAGTCAGGGGATATGGGGGAGAAGGCAGGAACGGGGTACTGATTGGGGATGATCAGCCATGATCACATTGAATGGCAGTGCTGGCTCGAAGGGCCAAATGGCCTACTCCTGCACCTATTGCCAAGGGATCAACTTGTTTTTTAGAGATACAGCACGGACACAGGCCCTTCAGCCCACTGAGTCCATGCCGACCCGTTCACACCAATAGAACTAATGATCCCATTCTCTCATCCACTCCCTACACACTGGGAGCTACTGATCACGGGGCAATTACATGTCTTTGGGATGTAGGTTAATTAGCCTCTGTAAATTGTGCCAAGCGTGTAGGATAGTGCTAGGAACGCTGGTTGGCATGGACTCGGTGGGCCGAAGGGCCTGGTTTATTTTCATGATTGTATCTCTAAACTAACAAAAAAGGGGTTGGAAAGTGGGAAGACATGTTGGGGAGTTACCACACCCAAAACGTCCACCTATCCATGTTCTCACACAGAGAGTGCTGAATCTCTGACCGCTGAGTTACTCCAGCAGTTCTGTGTCTATCTAGTTGACATCTAGGAGGAGATTTTCACGGGCAGATACAGTTGATGATCAGCCATGATTATCATGGCGATACAACACACAGAACGCCACAGCTGATCCTTCTTCCCTGTACAACCCCTCCCCCTTCTGTCCTGGGGTAGACTGAGACAGACCCCCCCCAAATCCCCAACCCTTTCCACACGTCACTATATTTTCAGTTGAGTTTTATGACTGTTGGCAGATCAATTTTCCTCCTGAGATAAATACAGTTGTATCGTATCATATGATGAGCGTTTGTCGGCACTGGGCCTGTGTCGCTGGAGTTTAGAAGAATGAGGGGGGGACCTCATTGAAACTTCCCGAATAGTGAAAGGCCTGGATAGAGTGGATGTGGAGAGGATGTTTCCACTGGTGGGAGAGTCTAGGACCAGAGGGCACAGCCTCAGAATTAGAGGATGTTCCTTTCGGAAGGAAATGAGGAGGAATTTATTTAGTCAGTGGGTGGTGAATCTGTGGAATTTGTTGCCACAGACGTGCTGTGGAGGCCAAGTCAGTGGATGTGTTTATGGCAGAGATAGATAGATTCTTGATTAGTACGGGTGTCAGGGGTTCAAGAGAGAGCTAGATAGGGCTCTTAAAGATAGCGGAGTGGGGGGATATGGGGAGAAGGCAGGAACGGGGTACTGATTGGGGATGATCAGCCATGATCACATTGAATGGAGGTGCTGGCCTGAAGGACTGAATGGCCTACTCCTGCACCTATTGTCTATTGCCTATTGAATAGATCGTGTTTCGAACCTCCTTACACCTAAAACACAGTAAATCAGGCATCATTCCAGTGGACTTCCTCTGCACCCTCTCCAAAGCTGAGTCCAGTTTAGTTTAGTTTAGAGATACAGCACGGAAACAGGCCCTTCGGCCCATCGAGTCTGGCCGACCAGTGATTCCCGCACACCAATACTATCCTGCACACACTAGGGACAATTTACACATTTACACTAAGCCAATTAACTGACAAACCTGCACGTCTTTGGAGTGTGGGAGGAAACCGGAGCACCCGGAGAAAACCCACGCAGGTCACGGGGAGAGAACGTGCAAACTCCGTACAGACAGCACCCGTGGGCGGGATCGAACCCGGGTCTCCGGCGCTGTGAGGCAGCAACTCTACCCGCTGTGACAACCCAGTCGGAGTGCGGCAAAGGAACTGCACATGCTGGTTTAAACCGAAGATAAGGCACAAAGTGCTGGAGTAACCCAGCGGGACAGGCAGCATCTGTGGAGAGAAGGGACGGGTGACGTTTCGGGTCGAGACCCTTCTTCAGTCGGTGGCAGGCCGGGGGTGAGTGGAGGTCTCAGTCCCCGCTTGTCGTTGCCGTCTGACGTTGGCGGTGACCCATGCATTACACATGGACTCACGTCAGTGATGGAGCCACTCGGACACGGGTGAGTCAGAGAGAGAGAGACATCCCCCGGGACCAGCTGAAGGCCACACGACTGAGGCCACGACATCTAACTGGAGCAAGACGTGTATTGGCATAGAAATACACAATAGGTGCAGGAGTAGGCCATTCGGCCCTTCGAGCCAGCACCGCCATTCAATGTGATCACGGCTGATCATCCCCAATCAGTACCCAGTTCCTGCCTTCTCCCCATATCCCCTGACTCCGCTATCTTTAAGAGCCCTGTCTAGCTCTCTCTTGAAAGTATCCAGAGAACCGGCCTCCAGCGGCAGAGAATTCCACAGACTCACCACTCTCTGTGAGAAAAAGTGTTTCCTCATCTCCGTTCTAAATGGCTTACCCCTTATTCTTAAACTGTGGCCCCTGGTTCTGGACTTCCCCCAACATCGGGAACATGTTTCCTGCCTCTAGCGTGTCCAAACCCTTAACAATCTTATATGTTTCAATGAGATACCCTCTCATCCTTCTAAACTCCAGAGTGTACAAGCCCAGCCGCTCCATTCTCTCAGCATATGACAGTCCCGCCATCCCGGGAATTAACCTGGTGAACCTGCGCTGCACTCCCTCAATAGCAAGAATGTCCTTCCTCAAATTAGGGGACATAGAAGGAACTGCAGATGCTGGTTTACACAGAGTTCTGGAGTAACAGCGGGTCAGGCAGCATCTGTGTAGAACATGGATAGGTGACGTTTCACAGAGTGCTGGAGTAACTCAGCGGGTCAGGCAGCATCTGTGGAGAACATGGATAGGTGACGTTTCACAGAGTGCTGGAGTAACTCGGTGGGTCAGGCAGCATCTGTGGCGAACATGGATAGGTGACGTTTCACAGAGTGCTGGAGTAACTGAGCGGGTCAGGCAGCATCTGTGGAGAGAAGGAAGGGGTGGCGTTTCGGATTGAAACCCTTCTTCAGACTCAGAGTCAGGGGAGAGGAGAGATATAGACGGTACGTAGGAGAAATGAATGTAAGATGCGCAAGAAAACGATAAAGATTAAAGAGATTTGGAGCCCACAATGGTCCATTGTTGGCTGTGGGGCAGGTGACATCAGGTAAACAGAGGAACACCGCAGGAATACAGTAACACTACTCGTGTAGGAAGGAACTGCAGATGCTGGTTTACACCGAAGATAGGCTGGAGTAGCTCAGCGGGACAGGCAGCATCTCTGGAGAGAAGGAATGGGTGACGTTTCAGGTCTGAAGAAGGGTCTCGATCCGAAACGTCACCCTTTCCCTCTCTCCAGAGAAGCTGCCTGTCCCGCTGAATTACTCCAGCATGTTGTGTCTGTCTAAGAGTTTAGTTTGCTGTCACGTGTAACGAGGTACAGTGAACATTTTGTGTTGCCCAGTCAGCGGAAAGACAACACATGATTCCAATCCAGCCGTATACAGTGATATGGGAATAACGTTTAGTGCAAGGTAAAGTCAGTAATATCCGATCAAAGATAGCCCGAGGGTCTCCAATGTGGTGGATAGTAGTTCAGGACCGCTCTCTGGTTGTGGTAGGATGGTTCAGTTGCCTGATAACAGCACAAGCAGATACATAAACGGTTTCAGCTGGTCGTGTTGCAGTCACTTCGAATAAAATTAACATTTTGTCAGGCCACCAGTTCACAAGTTATAGGAGTCCAATTCGGCCATTCGGCCCATCGTGTCCACTCCGCCATTCAATCATGGCTGATCTATCTCTCCCTCCGAACCCCATTCTCCTGCCTTCTCCCCATAACCCCTGACACCCCGTACTGATCAAGAATCTATCCATCTCTGCCTTAAATATATCCACCGACCTGGCCTCCACAGCCTTCTGTGACAAAGAATTCCACAGATTCACCACCCTCTGACTAAAGAAGATCCTCCTGGTGATTGAATGGCGGAGTAGACTCGATGGGCTGTGGAGATAGTAGAGAAATGCAGCCTTGGAACAGGCCCTTCAGCCCAACCAGTCCGTGCCGACCATCGATCACCCGGTCACACGAGTCCCATGCTATCCCACTTTCCCATCCTCTCCCGACACATGAGGGGGCAATTTACAGAGGGCCAATCATCTACAAACCTGGCTGCAGGGAAGATTCACGAGGATGTTGCCAGGACTAGAGGGTGTGAGCTACAGGGAGAGGTTGAGTCGGCTGGGTCTCTATTCAATGGAGCGCAGGAGGATGAGGGGTGATCTTATAGAGGGGTATAAAATCATGAGAGGAATAGATCGGGTAGATGCACAGAGTCTCTTGCCCAGAGTAGGGGAATCGAGGACCAGAGGACACAGGTTTAAAATCAATGGAAAAAAATTCACAGGAATCTGTGGATGGAACAAGCTGCCAGAGGAGATAGTCGAGGCTGGGACTATCCCAACATTTAAGAAACAGTTAGACAGGTACATGGATAGGGCAGATTTGGAAGGATATGGACCAAACGCGGGCAGGTGGGACTAGTGTAGCTGGGACATGTTGGCCAGTGTGGGCAAGTTGGGCCGAAGGGCCTGTTTCCACGCTGTTGTCACTCTACACCGGGATGGGATGGATATTTACGGGAATGAGAGGGGATAAGGGGCATGACGTCACCGTTGGCTTATAAACTACCCAAGAAGATGATGAGACACTGTCCCTCCATGTTGCCCTGGGCAGCGGAGGAGCCCAGAACAGACAATAGACAATAGATGCAGGAGTAGGCCATTCGGCCCTTCGAGCCAGCACCGCCATTCACTGTGATCATGGCTGATCATCCCCAATCAGTACCCCGTTCCTGCCTTCTCCCCGTATCCCCTGACTCCGCTATCTTTAAGAGCCCTATCTAGCTCTCTCTTGAAAGCATCCAGAGAAAGTATCAGGCAGAGAATTCCACAGACTCACAACTCTCTGTGAGAAAAAGTGTTTCCTCGTCTCCGTTCTAAATGGCTTACCCCTTATTCTTAAACTGTGTGTGTGGCCCCTGGTTCTGTACTCCCCCAACATCGGGAACATGTTTCCTGCCTCTAGCGTGTCCAAGCCCTTAACAATCTTATATGTTTCAATGAGATCCCCTCTCATCCTTCTAAACTCCAGAGTGTACAAGCCCAGCCGCCCCTTCTCTCAGAATGGAAGTGGGAGGGGTGGGGGGGGGGGTTGTTTCGCCAAAGGGGGTTTGGGAGGCTTCAAGTTACAGATGTTGCCAAAGTTGTAAATACAAGGGGTGGCGCAGCGGTAGAGTTGCTGCCCCACAGCGCCAGACCCGGGTTCGATCCTGACCACGGGTGCTGTCTGTACGGAGTTTGCACGTTCTCCCCGTGACCGCGTGGGTTTTCTCCGGGTGCTCAGGTTTCCTCCCACGCTCCAAAGACGTGCGGGTTTGTAGGTTAATTGGCATTGGTGTAAATTGCCCCCTAGTGTGTAAATTGTCGCTGGTCGGTCCGGGCTCGATGGGCCGAAGGGCCTGTTTCCGCGCTGTATCTGTATCTGTAAACTAAACTAAACTAAACCAACCGCGGGGTGATGCCTCCAATTCCAGATGAAGGTTGAAGTCGCGATGCAGTTACTGAGGTTACTGGAGATATTCCATGCACCCAGCCCCAGGACGGGGAGTTTTGTTTCGCCGAGAGACGGGACAACTCGGGAATGACGGAGAAATATCTTAGCGAGTCACACAGCGTGGAAACAGGCCCTTCGGCCCAACTTGCCCACACCGACCAACATGTCCCATCTACACTAGTCCCACCTGCCCGCGTTTGCCCCATCCCTCTCTAAACCTGCCCCATTATCCGTGTACCTAGCCCGTTCAGGCGGGTCTGAAGAAGGGTCTCGACCCGAAACATCACCTGTCCCTTCTCTCCAGAGATGCTGTCTGTCCCGCTGAGTTACTCCAGCTTTTCGTGTACATATTCCTCTCATGAAAGTGTACACCCCTGTAAGGTTTAAGAAGGAACGGCAGATGCTGGGAAAAAATCTAAGGTAGACAAAAATGCTGGAGAAACTCAGCGGGTGAGGAGCATATCCCCTGACTCCGCTATTTTTAAGAGCCCTATCTAGCTCTCTCTTGAAAGCATCCAGAGAACCGGCCTCCACCGCCGCTGAGGCAGAGAATTCCACAGACTCACCACTCTCTGTGAGAAAAAAGTGTTTCCTCGTCTCTGTTCTAAATGGCTTACTCTTTATTCTTAAACTGTGGCCCCTGGTTCTGGACTCCCCCAACATCGGGAACATGTTTCCTGTCTCTAGCGTGTCCAAGCCCTTAATAATCTTAAATGTTTCAATGAGATACCCTCTCATCCTTCTAAACTCCAGAGTGTACAAGCCCAGCTGCTTCATTCTCTCAGCATATGACAGTCCCGCCATCCCTGGTTTTCTTTGCATATGAGACCCTTCTATGGAAACATAGAAACGTAGAAAATAGGTGCAGGAGGAGGCCATTCGGCCCTTCGAGCCATTCATTGTGATCATGGCTGATCGTCCCCTATCAATAACCCGTGCCTGCCTTCTCCCCATATCCCTTGACTCCACCAGCCCCTAGAGCTCTATCTAACTCTCTCTTAAATCCATCCAGTGACTTGGCCTCCACTGCCCTCTGTGGCAGGGAATTCCACAAATTCACAACTCTCTGGGTGAAAAAGTTTTTTCTCACCTCAGTCTTAAATGGCCTCTCCTTTATTCTAAGACTGTGTGTGGCCCCTGGTTCTGGACTCGCCCAACATTGGGAACATTTTTCCTGCATCTAGCGTGTCCAGTCCTTTTAGAATGTTATATGTTTCTATAAGATACCCCCTCATCCTTCTAAACTCCAGTGAATACAAGACTAGTCTTTTCAATCTTTCCTCATATGACAGTCCCGCCATCCCAGGGATCAATCTCGTGAACCTACGCTGCACTGCCTCAATCACATGGATGTCCTTCCTCAAATTAGGAGACCAAAACTGTACACAATACTCCAGATGTGGTCTCACCAGAGCCCTATACAGCTGGATGGAGCGATGGAATCGGTGACGAATTCCTATTGAAGAATAATTTCTGGTCGGGACCCTGTGAAGAAGGGTCGCCTATTTACTTCGCTCCATAGATGCTGCCTGACCTGCAGAGTTTCTCCAGCATTTTTATCTACCTGTGCAAGGTTGGTCGTCGTCACTATTTGACCAGAAAAATGAACGAAATACTCGTTATAAAAAATATTAAATTAGATATTAAGGGTGGATTCGTTTGTCCGTGATGAAGTGGCGAGGAGCTGCGAGGAGCGGCGAGGAGCGGCGAGGAATGGCGAGGAGCGGCGAGGAGCGGCGAGGAGCGGCGAGGAATGGCGAGGAGCGGCGAGCAGCGGCGACAGGGGGCTGTGGAATGTATAATCTTGCCGGCGCGATTCCCCGGGTTCTGACTAATCCCGGTTCAATCCCCTCTCACTCCCCGTTTCCTTGGACGAATTCCCCCCAAATCCTCGTCAATATTTACCCCCACAAATAAACCAACGAATTCTGACTTTAATTTCGTGGCTTTTTGTTCTTAAATGTGGATTTTAGATTATTCTTTATTGAAAAATGGTTTCATGTCGTCCGGGCCGGCTGTACGAAGTCAGCGTTAGATGAGGTCTCTCATCCTGCAGCGCCGGCTTCATATGCTACAGGCAGGCTGAGAGAGGCGAGAGAGGCAGACAGAGAGAGAGGGGGAGAGAGAGAGAGAGAGAGAGCAGATAGAGAGAGAGAGAGAGAGAGAGACAGAGAGAGAGACAGAGAGAGAGAGAGAGAGAGAGAGAGAGAGAGACAGAGAGAGAGAGAGAGAGAAGAGAGAGAGAGAGAGAGAGAGAGAGAGAGAGAGAGAGAGAGAGAGAGGCAGAGAGAGAGAGAGAGGGAGAGAGAGAGAGAGAGAGAGAGAGAGAGAGAGAGACAGAGAGAGAGAGAGAGAGAGAGAGAGAGAGAGAGAGAGAGAGAGAGAGAGAGAGAGAGAGAGAGAGAGAGAGGGAGAGACAGAGAGAGAGAGAGAGAGAGAGAGAGAGAGAGAGAGAGAGAGAGAGAGAGAGAGAGAGAGAGAGAGAGAGAGAGAGAGAGAGAGAGAGAGAGAGAGGGAGAGGGAGAGAGAGAGAGAGAGAGAGAGAGAGAGAGAGAGAGACAGGGAGAGACAGATAGAGAGAGAGAGAGAGAGAGAGAGAGAGAGAGAGAGAGAGAGAGAGAGAGAGAGAGACAGAGAGAGAGAGAGAAGAGAGAGAGAGAGAGAGAGAAGAGAGAGAGAGAGAGAGAGAGAGAGAGAGAGAGAGAGAGAGGCAGAGAGAGAGAGAGAGAGAGAGAGAGAGAGAGAGAGAGAGAGAGAGAGAGAGAGAGAGAGAGAGAGAGAGAGAGAGAGAGAGAGAGAGAGAGAGAGAGGGAGAGAGAGAGAGAGAGAGAGAGAGAGAGAGAGAGAGAGACAGGGAGAGAGAGAGAGAGAGAGAGAGAGAGAGAGAGAGAGAGAGAGAGAGAGAGAGAAAGAGAGAGACAGAGAGAGAGAGAGAGAGAGAGAGAGAGAGAGAGAGAGAGAGAGAGAGAGAGAGAGAGAGAGAGAGAGAGAGAGAGAGAGACAGAGAGGGAGAGAGAGAGAGAGAGAGAGGGAGAGAGAGAGGGAGAATGTAAACAAGAGAGACAGAGACAGGGAGAGAGAGAGAAAGGGAGATAAATAGAAAATGTAGACTCAAAATGTTGGAGTAACTCAGCGGAACATGCAGCATCTCTATAGAGAAGGAATGGGTGACGTTTCGGGTCGAGACCCTTCTTCAGACTAACACACACACACACACACACACACACACACACACACTCACACACACACACACACACACACACACACACACACACACACACACACACACCACACACACACACACACACACACACACACACACACACACACACACACACACACCCCACCACACACACACCACACACACACACACACACACACACATCGGATGGAGAAGCAAACGGCGCTACTGAAGTGTGTCAGGAATGAACCAGGATATAAACATGTCCCGCCGCAAAGAACGGGGAGAATTCACATCTCCGGTATTCACAAAAGTATGAAACTATATTTTATTCGCATATCTATCATTCATTTATGTGGGAAGGAACTGCCGATGCCGGTT
>NW_026576718.1:135000-145000 GCF_028641065.1 Leucoraja erinaceus | reverse complement strand
TCCTTCCTCAGATTTGGAGACCAAAACTGCACGCAATACTCCAGGTGTGGTCTCACCAAGACCCCGTACAACTGCAGTAGAACCTCCCTGCTCCTATACTCAAATCCTTTTGCTATGAAAGCCAACATACCATTCGCTTTCTTCACTGCCCTTAAGAGCCCTATCTAGCTCTCTCTTGAAATCATCCAGAGAACCGGCCTCCACCTGAGGCAGAGAATTCCACAGACTCATAACTCTCTGTGAGAAAAAGTGTTTCCTCGTCTCCGTTCTAAATGGCTTACTCCTTATTCTTAAACGGCGTGGCCCCTGGTTCTGGACTCCCCCAACATCGGGAACATGTTTCCTGCCTCTAGCGTGTCCAAGCCCTTAATAATCTTATATGTGTCAATAAGATACCCTCTCATCCTAAACTCCAGAGTGTACAAGCCCAGCCGCTCCATTCTCTCAGCATATGACAGTCCCGCCATCCCGGGAATTAACCTGGTGAATCTATGCTGCACTCCCTCAATAGCAAGACTGTCCTTCCTCAAATTAGGGGACCAAAACTGCACACAATACTCCAGGTGTGGTCTCACCAGGGCTCTGTACAACTGCAGAAGGAACTCGTGCTGTAATTGTTATATGGTTATATGGTTATATTCGATTCCTCTTGTTATAAAAGGCCAACGTGCCATTCGCATGGAAAGGACAGGTTAGGTCCATATCCCTCCAAACCTGTCCTATCCATGCACATGTCTAACTGTTTCTTAAACATTGGGATAGTCCCAGCCTCAACTACCTCCTCCGGAAAGACGCTGTCTGCCCCGCTGAGTTACTCCAGCTGTTTAGACAATAAACAATAGGTGCAGGAGGAGGCCATTCGGCCCTTCGAGCCAGCACCGCCATTCAATGTGATCATGGCTGATCATCCCCAATCAGTACCCCGTTCCTGCCTTCTCCCCATATCCCCTGACTCCACTATCTTTAAGAGCCCTATCTAGCTCTCTCTTGAAAGTATCCAGAGAACCGGCCTCCACCGCCCTCAGAGGCAGAGAATTCCACAGACTCACAACTCTCTGTGAAAAAAAGTGTTTCCTCGTCTCCGTTCCAAATGGCTTACCCATTATTCCTAAACTGTGGATCCAGTCTTTGGGTATTTTGGTTATATACTGGTTGGGCCGAAGGGCCTGTTTTCTTGCTTTGGTTGGCGCAGCGATAGAGTTGCTGCCTCACAGCGCCAGAGACCCGGGTTCGCTCCCGACTACGGGCGCTATCTGTGTGGAGTTTGCACGTTCTCCACGTGACCTGCGTGGGGTTTTCTCCGGGTGCTCCGGTTTCCCCCCACACTCCAAACACGTGCAGAGGTTGTAGGTGGATTGTCTTGGTGTAAATGTTTTAACAAGATTGTCCCTAGTGTGTGTAGGATAGTGTCAGTGTGTGGGGATCGCTGGTCGGCGCGGACTCGACGGGCCGAAGGGCCTGTTTCCGCGCTGTATCTCTGAACTAAACTAAACTGAAGCCTCTGTGCAGAAATGAGCCCACGCTGCTCAGCCCGTTGAGGCCAGGCCGGCGAGGCAAGACTTGCTTTTTAAACTAATGCAATTTGGTGAAATCCAATTAGCCGTCGCTCTGAATGCTTTCGGAATTGACACAGGACTAGGAATAGGAATAAATGTTTAACAAGGACATAATAGCATGCGATAAGCGTTCTTAAATATCCTTCGCGAACACAGAGTGCTGGAGTAACTCAGCGGGTCAGGCAGCATCTGTGGAGAACATGGATAGGTGACGTTTCACAGAGTGCTGGAGTAACTCAGCGGGTCAGGCAGCATCTGTGGAGAACATGGATAGTCTGAAGAAGGATCTCGATTCGAAACGTCGCCTATTCCTTCATCGCCCGAGATCAGAATCGAACCAGGGTCTCTGACGCTGTGAAGCTGCGACTATCGGTATCATTGGTTACAATCCAGATTGAAATCCCATGGCTATCCATGTTCTCCACAGATGCTGCCTGACCCGCTGAGTTACTCCAGCACTCTGTGAAACGTCACCTATCCATGTTCTCCACAGATGCTGCCTGACCCGCTGAGTACTCCAGCACTCTGTGAAACGTCACCTATCCATGTTCTCCACAGATGCTGCCTGACCCGCTGAGTTACTCCAGCACCCTCGCGTTTGGCGCAAGATTCCCGTATCTACAACCTTCCTGACTCCCCCAAATAGCCTCGGGTTTGTGTTTACGAAGGAACTGCAGATGCTGGGAAAATCGAAGGTAGACAAAAATGCTGGAGGAACTGAGCGGGTGAGGCAGCATCTATGGAGGGAAGGAATAGGTGACGTTTCGGGTCGAGACTTCTTCTGAATGTCTCCGGCATTTATGTCTACCTTCGAGTTTATGTTTCATTGTTTAAACCCTGGCATTTAGCTTGAAAGCGCGCACCACCTGACTCAGGAACGGCTTCTTCCCCTCTGTGATCAAGCTTCTGAACGGCCCTTCCATAAGCTAGGGTCCTGTCCGATTCACCTCTACCCCATTGTAGACATTGGACTTTGTCTGTGGAACTGATGCACTACAATGCTGAGAACTATATTCTGCACTCTGTATCTTCCCCTTTGCTCGACCTGTTGGACTGAAGTTTGACTTGATTGTGTTTATGTAGAGTATTATCTGGTAGATGCAAAACGCTGGAGTAACTCAGCGGGACAGGCAGCATCTCTGGAGAGAAGGAATGGGTGATGTTTCGGGTCGAGACCCTTCTTCAAACAGAGAGTCAGGGAAGAGGGAAACGAGAGATATAGGCGGTGATACTGAGGGATATATGGCGGGACTGTCATATGCTGAGAGAATGGAGCAGCTGGGCTTGTACACTCTGGGGTTTAGAAGGATGAGAGGGCATCTTATTGAAACATATACGATTGTTAAGAGGCTTGGACACGCTAGAGGCAGGAAACATGTTCCCGATGGTGGGGGAGTCCAGAACCAGGGGCCACAGTTTAAGAATAAGGGGTAAGCCATTTAGAACGGAGACGAGGAAACACTTTTTCACACAGAGAGTGTGTGCTGGGAATTCTCTGGGGAGGCAAGGTTCTCAGCTTCAACAGAAGAGCTAGATAGGGCTCTTACAGATAGCGGAGTTATGGGGGAGAAGGCAGGAAGAATGATTGGGGTAATCAGCCATGATTGAATGGTGGTGCTGGACTCGAGGGGAAACTCCGGCACCTGATTGGTCTATTGATGCAAAGTCTAACTCTACGGGCCGCAGCAGCTCGCTAGCCCATGGGAACTTCTCTCCAGAGATGCTGCCTGGATGAGGTACTCCTGGTTTTGTGTCGATCTTGGCATCATAGAGGGCGGTCATGTAGAGAGGACAGAGGGCGGAGACGGAGGACGAAATCTCTGGATGCTTGTTCATAGAATAACAGAGATGACAGAAGAGCTTAGATAGGGCTCTGATAGATAGTGGAGTCAGGGGATGTGGGTCTAGGGAAGAAAAAGGGACGAAGAACGGGGACGTTGACTGCTGGAGATTCTCTGCTTGGGGATAATCAGCCTGTGGATAATCATTGAATCGTGGTGAACTGGCTGGGGAGAGGATGAAAACGGGACTACTCCTGCACTGTTGTCAGATGCTGCCATGACAGATTGGACTGGCCTACTCTAGCACTCTGTGTCTAGTCTGTACTGACCCGAAACGTTCTGTTGTACACGACCATTCGGGGGTCCAGAGATGCTGCCTGTCAGAGAGTACTCCGAGATTACTCCTGGGTTTTGTGACGATCTTAGTCATAGATCTGTGTGGAAGGCACGTAAACCACAGCTTTTCACTGTTCCACAATACACGTGATGATAATAAATCTATAATATATTTGTTAATATAATAAATATTATAATATATATTATAAATCATAATATTTCCAAATAGCAAATGCATTATAAATACATATTTCTTTTACGCAAAGTTATCTCTCTAAGATTTATTTTATTTTGGTGGTTCGGGTGTGTGGGTTAGGGGTTGAAACAAGGAACTGCAGATGCTGGCTTACAATAAAAGGCACAGAGTGCTGGAGTAACTCAGCGGGTCAGGCAGCATCTGTGGAGAACATGGATAGGTGACGTTTCGGGTTGAGACCCTTCTTCAGAAACGTGACCTATCCATGTTCTCCACAGCTGCTGCCTGACCCACTGAGTTACTCCAGCACTCTGTGTCTAGGTGTGTGAACCAGCATCTGTAGTTCTTTTATACAACGACCAAGAGGGGGGAGGGGGGAGAGGGGGGATGAGGGGAGAAGGGGGAGAGGGTGGAAGGGAAGAAGAGGGGGGAGAGGGGGAGAGGGGGACGAGGGGGAGGGAGAGAGGGGGAGGGGGAGAGGGGGGATAGGGGGGGAGGGGGGGTAGGGGGGAAGAGGGGGGAGTGGGGGAGAGGGGGGAGAGGGGGGAGAGGGGGAGAGGGGGAGAGGGGGAGAGGGGGGATAGGGGGGGAGAGGGGGGAGAGGGGGGAAGTGGGGGATAGGGGGGAAGAGGGGGGAGAGGGGGGAGAGGGGGAGAGGGGGATAGGGGGGTAGGGGGGAGAGAGGGGGGAGAGGGGGAGAGGGGGGAAGAGGGGGGAGAGGGGGGGAGAGGGGGAGAGGGGGAGAGGGGGGATAGGGGGGAAGAGGGGGGGGAGAGGGGGGGGGGAGAGGGGGAGAGGAGGGGGGGAGAGGGGGAGAGAGGAGGAGAGGGGGGGATAGGGGGGTAGGGGGAGAGGGGGGGGAGGGGAGATAAGGGGGTAGGGGGGAAGAGGGGGGTAGGGGGGGGGAGAGGGGGGAGAGGGGGGTAGGGGAGAGGAGGGGGAGGGGGGAGAGGGGAAGGAAGAGGGGGAGAGAGAGGGGAGAGGGGGGGAGGGGAGAGGGGGAGAGGGGGGATAGGGGATGGAAGAGGGGGGAAGAGGGGAGTAGGGGGGAAGAGGGGGAGAGAGGGGAGAGAGGGGGAAAGCGGGGGGGAGGGGGGAAGAGGGGGGAGAGGGGGAGAGGGGAGAGGGGGGAGAGGGAGAGGGGGGATAGGGGGGGTAGGGGAGAGAAGAAGGGGGAGAGGGAGGGAAGGGGAGGAGAGGGGACGGGAGGAGAGGAGAGAACGGGGACAGAAAGGGAGAGGGAGGGAGAGGGAGAGATCGATCAGCCATGATTGAATGAGAAGTGGACTAGGGAGAGAGGAGAAGTGGAGAGAGAAGGGGGGGGGAGGTGGGGGAGAGAGAGAGAGAGGGGGAGAGGGGGAGCGAAAGAGCGAGAGGAAACGGAAGAGAGGTGGATCGAAAGAGCGGAGAGAAAGAGGGAGAGGAGAGAGAACGATGGTAGGGAGGGAAGAGAGAGAGAGAGGGGGAGAGGGGGGGGGGGGAGGGGGGAGAGAGGAGGGAAAGAGGGGGGAGGGAAAGAGGGGGGGAGGGGGAGAGGGGGTAGGGGGGAAGTAGGGGGGAGAGAGGGGGGGAGAGGGGGGAGAGGGGGGGGGGGGGGGGGGGGAGAGGGGGAGAGAGGGGGGGGGGGGGGAGAGAGGGGGGGGGAGGAGGGGGAGAGGGGGGGAGGGGGAGAGAGGGAGAGGGGGGATAGGGGGTAGAGGGGGGAAGAGGGGGGAGAGGGGGGGGAGAGGGGGAGGAGGGGGAGAGGGGGAAAAGGGGGGGTAGGGGGGGAAGAAGGGGGGAAGAGGGGGGGAGAGGGGGGAGAGAAGGAGAGGGGGGGAGGGGGGGAAGGAGGGGGGAAGGGGGGAAGAGGGGGGGAGTGGGGGATAGAGGGGGAAGAGAAAAGGAGAGAGGGGAGAGGGGGAGAGGGGGAGAGGGGGAGAGGGGGGATAGGGGGGGAGGGGGGAAGAGAGGGGGGAGAGGGGGGATAGGGGGGGAGAGGGGGGAGAGGAGGAGAGGGGGAGAGGGGAAAGAAGGGGGATAAGGGGGGGGGGGGGGGGAAGAGGGGGGGAGGGAAGGGGAGGGAGAGAGAGAGAGAGGGTGGAGATGGGGGAGAGGGAGAGGGGGAGAGGGGGGAGAGGGGGAGGGGGGGAATAGGGGGGAAGAGGGGGGAGAGGAGAGAGGAGAGAAGGGAAAGGAGGGGGAGGAGGGGGAGAAGGGGAGAGGGGGAGTGGGGGTATAGAGGGGGGGAGGGGGAGGTAGAGAGGGGAGGGGGAGAGGGGGAGAGAGGGGGGGAGAGGGGGGGGGGGGGTGAGAGGGGGGGAGAGGGGAGGAGAGGGGTAGGAAAGGGGTAGAGGGGGGAGAGGAGAGAGAGGGGAGAGGTGGGGGTAGAGGGAAAAGGGGAGGGGGGGGTAGGGGGAGGTAGAGGGGGGAGGGGGAGAGGGGGGAGAAGATGGGGGTAGAGGGGGAAAGGGGAGTAGGGAGAGGTAGAGAGGGAGAGGGGGGGGAGGGGGAGAGGGGGGGGAGGGGGAGGGGGGGGAGGAGGGGAGGTTAGGAGAGAGAGAGGGGGGGGGGAAGGGGGGAGTGGGGGTAGAGGCGGAGAGAGGGGGGGAGGGGAGTGGGGGTAGAGGGGGAGAGGGGGGGGAGGGGGAGTGGGGGGTAGAGGGAGGAAGATGGGGGAGAGGGGGGAGGGGGAGAAGGGGTAGGGAAGAAGGGGGGGTAGGGGGGAGAGTGGGGGGCTGTGGGTCGTGTGGGAGAGGTGTTGCCGGGACCGGGAATGTCACAACAGGTCAGCAATGCGTGTAGGAAGGAAGTGGATATAAAAATAACACAATCTATCTTTCTGTCTCTCTATCAAATCTCTATCTCTATCCATGTCTGATATCAATCTAATATAATAAATAAACGAGAATACATTGAACATGTTATAAATGCACTCGAGGGGCCGAATGGACTACTCCTGCACCTATTGTCTATTGTCTACTACAATATATATTATAATAATACAACATATTATACTGTAATATAATAATATATATATTTATCTGTACACAAACACAATCTAGGGAAACACACACACACACACACACTCATATATATATATAAGTGTGTGTGTACATACACATACATATGTGCCTGTTTCTTTCTCTCCCAGTCTCTCTTTATATATATATATAGATTTATTATATTGCATAATATGTATACTATATACATAATATACCAATATAATGAACCAATGATGTGTAACAGCAGATGCTGGTAATATCGACACAAGGTAGACACAAAATTCTCTGCCTCAGAGGGCGGTGGAGGCCGGTTCTCTGGATACTTTCAAGAGAGAGCTAGATAGGGCTCTTAAAGATAGTGGAGTCAGGGGATATGGGGAGAAGGCAGGAGCAATAGACAATAGACAATAGGTGCAGGAGTAGGCCATTCGGCCCTTCGAGCCAGCACCCGTGTGTGTGTGTGTGTGTGTGTAGGATCGTGTTAGTGTGCGGGGATCGCGGTGCGGTGCAGACTCGGTGGGCCGAAGGGCCTGTTTCCGTGCTGTATCTCTAAGCTAAACCAAACTAAATAAAGTCCAGTAAAGTCAAATTAAAGATAGTCTGAGGTAGTATGTAGTTCAGGACCGCTGGCTAGTTGTGGTGGGATGGTTCAGCTGCCTGATAACAGCCGGGAAGAAACTGTCCCTGAATCTGGAGGTGTGTGTGCGTTTTCACACTTCTGTACCTCTTGCCCGATGGGAGAGGGGAGAAGAGGGAGTGGCCGGGGGTGAGACTGGTCCTTGATGATGCTGCTGGCTTTGCAGATGCTGCCTGGCCCGCTGAGTTCCTCCAGCACTTTGTGCTTCCCCTCCCCTCAAGATTCCAGCACCTGCACAACTGTTCCTGAGGCCGGGCAGCTGAGCTGAGCTGGCACGGGCAACGATGGGCCAAATGGCCCTCTTCTCCCGGCTGGATGGTTGTAATATTCCCTCTGCACTTGGATGAGCGCTGGGATGATGGCAGTTCTTCAGAGAAAGAGCTAATGGAATTAAGGGGGACACACATGTTACTGAGACGCTAATTGAATTTCCTTGTCATTTTTTTTTTGCTCCACACTTATATCCGAGGATTTGTGGAGCCGCTGTATATTTTACTCTAATCATCTGCCCTCTAACCCCCAGCCCGTCACTCTTGGTTTAGCACGTATCCCCAGCACATTTTGCTGCCTATCTATTTAATTCCCCCGTGGCAAGTTGCAAGGGAAGAGGGGTGAAGAGAATGGAGGGAATTAGCATGCTAATGCTATTTACACAAACTCACATCAGTCGCGCTGGCTGGCTGGCTGGCTGGCTGCTGAGAGAGAACGGTGTTGGAGAGACCACAAGGCTGAGACACACGGCCCCCTTCCACTTGCCCACCCCCCCCCCCCCCCCTCTCAAAGCCACCCATCCCTATGGAGAGGAGCCCTTTTTTTTAAACCGTTCAAGTTGACATTAGTTTAGAGATAGTTAGAGGCCTTTGGGTCCAGCAATTTCAGTGATCCCCGCACACTTAACACCAGCCCTACACTCACTCGGGACAATTTTACATTTATACCGAGCCACTTAATCTGCAAACCTGTACGGAGAAACATAGAACATAGGTGCAGGACTAGGCCATTCGGCCCTTCGAGCCAGCACTTTAATTCAATACGATCATGGCTGATCATCCAAAATCTGTACCCCGTTCCTGCTTTCTCCCCATACTGAAACATAAAAGATTATGAAGAGGGGATCTTATTGAAACATATAACATATAAGGGTTTGGACACGCTAGAGGAAGGAAACATGTTCCCGATTTTGGGGGAGTCCAGAACCAGGGGCCACAGTTTGAAGAATAAGGGGTAAGCCATAGAAAGAACGGAGGACGAGGAAACATTTTTTCTCAGGAGTAGCCATTGTTCGAGTCTGCACCGCCATGGAATTCTCTGGCTGATCAGAGGGCAGTATCCCGTACCGGATCTCTGGATTACCCTCTGATTATGAGAGAGCTAGATACTCCCTCTTAAAGATAGCGGAACTGGTCGAGGGGATATGGGGGAGAAGGCCAGAGCAATAGACAATAGTGTGAAAAAAGTAGGCCATCGGCCCTTCGAGCCATTCTTATGTGAGCATGGCTTGATGGACATCCCCAACATCAGTACCCCGTTCCTGCCTTAAGAATTCCCCATATCCCCTGACTCCGCTATCTTTAAGCCCTATCTAGCTCTCTCTTGAAAGTATCCAGAGAACCTGCCTCCACCGCCCTCTGAGGCCGAGAATTCCACAGACTCACAACTCTCTGTGAGAAAAAGTGTTTCCTCGTCTCTGTTCTAATTGGCTTACTCCTTATTCTTAAACTGTGGCCCCTGGTTCTGGACTCCCCCAACATCGGAAACATGTTTCCTGCCTCTAGCGTGTCCAAACCCTTAACAATCTTATATGTTTCAATGGGGTACTGTTATGAACGGGGCACTGATTGGGGATGATCAGCCATGATCACATTGAATGGCGGTGCTGGCTCGAAGGAACGAATGGCCTACTCCTGCACCTATTGTCTATTGTCTATATCCCTTGATTCCGTGTTTGGAATGTGGGAGGAAACGGAAGATCCCGGAGGAAACCCACACAGGTCACGGGGAGAACGGACAAACTCCAGTTGGCAGATCAAAAACCCACCATGCAAGACAGGTGACCAAAGTGTAGTCACAGTGGGAGCAGGCCCTTTGGCCCGTCCTGTCCATGTTAACCTAACAAACATCAGGCTGTTAAACCGTACAACCTCCAAATAAGTTCAGAATCACATTGACATTGTTTGGTTTAGTTTAGAGATACAGCGCGGAAACAGGCCCTTTGGCTCATTGGGTCCGTGCCGACCAGCGATCTGATCCTGGTCTGTGTGGAGTTTGCACGTTCTGCTCCAAGAATTTTATAAATTAGCGAGTACACTTGGGCCGAATGGCCTAATTCTGCTCCTATAACTTATGAACACGAATCAGAGAGCGGAGTAGACTTGATGGGCCAAATGGCCAAATTCTTCATCCAGAACTTGTGTATTTGGTGAGCCAGGATATTGAGGGGAAAAAACAGGCACGTTGCTATGAGTCTGTGCATCTCCAAGTATAATTCAGGCAAAAAAAAAACCACATCT
>NW_026576718.1:30000-130000 GCF_028641065.1 Leucoraja erinaceus | reverse complement strand
GCAGGTTTGTAGGTTAATTGGCTTGGTAAATGTAAATGTATAAATTGTCCCTAGTGTGTGTGTGTGTGTAGGATGGCGTTGGTGTGCGGGGATCGCTGGTCGGCACGGACCCGGTGGACAGTATCTCCAAACTAAACTTGTGTCTCTGGTTCCCTGGCTGAGTGGAGCTGCCTTATTACTCACAATGATGTACGGCAGGTGGATATTTAATCTGCTTTTATTTACCGAAGTGGTGATTTATTGTCAGCGCTGCCCCGTGCCGGCCCGCAGGTCCCCAGACTCACCTCGTGTTTGATGGATCTTGCCCCGTAGTGAAGATTGTACCCTTCTGCCAACACATCCATCACTGGCCGGTCCCACTGCAGGGTGATGTCGTGTCGTTGCTTAGCCTGAGGGGAGGGGAGGGGGGGAGATGTGCAAGATGTGACAATGTTAGTCTTTGCCTTTAGTTTATCGTCACGTGTACCGAGGTACAGCGTACAGCTCTTTTGTTGCGCGCTAACCAGCGTGATTACGTGAATACAATACGTGATTACAATCCACAGTGTACAGATACACGATAAAGGGAATAACGTGATTAACATTTAGTGCAGGATAAAGCCAATAAAGACAATAGACAATAGGTGCAGGAGTAGGTCATTCGGCCCTTCGAGCCAGCACCGCCATTCAATGTGATCATCCACAATCAGTACCCCGTCCCTGCCTCCTCCCCATATCCCCTGACTCCGCTATCTTTAAGAGCTCTCTCTTGAAAGTATCCAGAGAACCGGCCTCCACAGATTCATATCTCTGTCGTATGCTGAGAGAATGGAGCAGCTGGGCTTCTACACTCTGGAATTTAGAAGGATGAGAGGGCATCTTATTGAGGCATATAAGATTATTAAGGGTTAGGACACACTAGAGGCAGGAAACATGTTCCCGATGTTGGGGGAGTCCAGAACCTGGGGCCACCGTTCAAGTTATAAGGGGTAAGCCATTTAGAACGGAGATGAGGAAACACTTTTTCTCACAGAGAGTGGCGAGTCTGTGGAATTATTTGCCTCAGAGGGCGGTGGAGGCCGGTTCTCTGGATGCTTTCAAGAGAGAGCTAGATAGGGCTCTTAAAGATAGTGGAGTCAGGGGATATGGGGAGCAGGCAGGAACGGGGTACTGATTGGGGATGATAGACTTGATGGGCCGAATGGCCTAATTCCGCTCCCAGAACTTACGAACTATCCCCCCCCCCCCTATCTTGCAGTAAACGATTGAAGTAGATAATCAGCTCCTTGGTCTTGGAGGTGTTTAGGGACAAGTTGTTACGTGAGCACCATTGACTTGGCCTCCACAGCCCTCTGTGGCAATGAGTTCCACAGATTAACTACGCTCTGACTAAAGACGTTCCTCCTCGTTAAAAGCTGGAGTAACTCAGCAGGACAGGCAGCATCCCTGGAGAGAAGGAATGGGCGACGTTTCAGGTTTGTAGGTTAATTGGCTTTGGTAAAAATTGTAAATTGTCCCTAGTGTGTGTAGGATAGTGCTAGTGTACAGGGTGATCGCTGCAGGGGGCGGACACGGAGGGCCGAAGGGTCTGTTTCCACGCTGTGTATTTCCCTCTAAACTCTCTGAATTAAACTCTGCTTCCACAGATGCTGCCTGGCCCGCTGAATTCCTCCAGCACGTTGTTTCGATGGAGCAACTGGACTTGGCCAGAGTTGTGAAGAAGAGTCACGACCCTGCTACTGGAGGCCCCGCAGAAGCCTGGGGCTCGATTAGATCGGGCGCCGCTCCAAGAGGCCGAGCGTGTGGACTGGACGCGGCCTGCAGCGGCACGGAGTCGCTCGCTCATAAAGGCAGCCAGCTTCGTCAGAGACCCACACCACCCTGGCCACGCTCTTATCTCCCTGCTACCATCGGGAAGAAGGTACAGGAGCCTGAAAACTACAATGTCCAGGTTCAGGAACAGCATATTCCCAACAACCATAGGACTATTGAATGCTACAAACTCCAACTAAGCTCCAAATTAAGAACTGCCTTGATTACCCTCGGGACTTTGGACCTTGCTTTCATTTTTGCACTAGATTTGTTATTTAATTTATTGAACGTATTTTTGTTCTTTACAGGCTGCTTATTGCGTTTACAGACCTGTTGTACTGCTGCAAGTACAAATGTCATTGTTCCGTTTCGGGACATATAACAATAAAACACTCATGACTCGTGTCTGAAGAAGGGTCTCGACCCAAAACGTCACCTATTCCTTCGCTCCATAGATGCTGCCTCACCCGCTGAGTTCCTCCAGCATTTTTGTCTACCATCACCCCTGACTCGTGCCGTGCGCTAACGTGCCTCCTACCTACGATGCCTTTTATAACTCCTGAAGTATATTTGGCGAAGGGGTAGAGTTGCTGCCTCACAGCGCCAGGGTTCGATCCTGACTACGGGGGCTGCCTGTACGGAGTTTGCACGTTCTGCGCGGGTTTTCCCTCCCACACTGCCAAGACGTGCAGGTCAATTGGCTTCGGTAAAAATTGTAAACTGTCCCTAAGTGTGTAGGGTAGTGTGAGTGTGTGGGGTGGTCGCTGGTCGGCGCGGACTCGGTAGTCCGAAGGGCCTTTGTCCGTGCAGTGTCTCCAAACTAAACAAAGAGTAAGATAAGTCTGTTTAAGAAGGAACTGCAGATGCTGCAGAATCGAAGGTTACACAAAAAGGCTGGAGAAACTCAGCGGGTGCAGCAGCATCTATGGAGCGAAGGAAATAGGCAACGTTTCGGCCACGAAACGTTGCCTATTTCCTTCGCTCCATAGATGCTGCTGCACCCGCTGAGTTTCTCCAGCCTTTTTGTGTAACAGTAACATAAGTCTGTCTGACCATCAGTCTGAACAAGAGTCTCGACCCAAAACAGACGAGGGTTGGGCTTTTTTCTGGAATGTCGGATGTTGCGGGGGAAACTGATAGAAGTGCATCAAATTGCTCGAGGCAGAGATAGGGTAGAGAAATTCACAAGTAATAGGAGTAGAATTAGGCCATTAGGCCCATTGAGTCCACTCTGCCATTCAATCATTGCTGATCTCTGCCTCCTGATCACATTTTCCCCATAACCCTTGACACCCGTTCTAATCAAGAATTTGTCTAACTCTGCCTTAAAAAATATCCATGGACTTGGCCTCCACAGCCCTCAGCGGCAATGAGTTCATTACCCTCTGACTAAAAAAGTTCCTCCTCACAAAAGTAACTCAGCGGGCCAGGCAGCATCTCTGGAGAGAAGGAATGGGTGAGTTTTCGGGTCGAGACCCAAAAAGCTGGAGTAACTCAGTGGGACAGGCAGCATCTCTGGAGAGAAGGAAAGGGTGACTTTTCAAGGCATATAAGGAACGGGGCACTGATTGTGGATGATCAGCCATGATCACATTGAATGGTCACCCATTCCTTCTCTCCAGAGATGCTGCCTGTCCCACTGAGTTACTGCAGCTTTTTGTGTCGATGTATGATGAGCCAAATGGCTTGTGATAAGCATGCACGTTGGAAGATTCTACAAGGAATTAGTGAGATATTAAACCAACAGTCTAGCATTTCTTCCTTACCTTCTTAGCCCAAAAGATTAGCTCCTTGTCGACCAGCTGGATCAACTCCGAATGGCAGAAGGGAAGGAAATACACAATTTCATTGATTCGTCCCAGAAATTCGTCCCGTCGGAAATGGGCCTGGGGGGAGGAAAGGTCAGCTTTGTGTCAGAGTTCATCCCTTTACTGTTCAAGAGTTCAAACGTCACAAGGGCATAGTTAGGCCATTCGGCCCATCAGGTCTACTCCGCCATTCAATCGGAATACGGGGTACACCATTTAGAACGGAGATGAGGAAACATTTTTCCACACAGAGAGTTGTGAGTCTGTGGAATTCTCTGCCTCAGAGGGCGGTGGAGGCCAGTTCTCTGGATGCTTTCAAGAGAGAGCTAAGTAGGGCTCTTAAAGATAGCGGAGTCATGGGATATGGGGAGAAGGCAGGAACAGGGTACTGATTGGGGATGATCAGCCATGATCATATTGAATGGCGGTTCTGGCTTGAAGGGCCAAATGGACCTATTGGCTATCATGGTTTATCCATCTCCCCCCCCCCCTCAATCCCATTCTCCTGCCTTCTCCCCACAACCCGACACCCATACTGATCATGAATCTGGCAACCTCTGCCTTAAAAATATCCACTGACTTGGCCTCCACAGCCTTATGTGGCAAAGAATTCCACAGATTCACCACCCTCTGACTAAAAAAATGCCTCCTCATCTCCTTCCCAAAGGAACGTCCTTTATTTCTGAGACTATGGCCTCGTAATTGTTTGTCATGTACATCAATGATCTGGATGATGGTGTGGTAAATTGGATTAGAAGGATGCAGATGATACCAAGATAGGAGGGGTTGTGGATAATGAAGTAGATTTTCAAAGTCTACAGAGAGATTTATGCCAGTTGGAAGAGTGGACTGAAAGATGGCAGATGGAGTTTAATGCTGATAAGTGTGAGGTGCTACATCTTGGCAGGACAAATCAAAATAGGACGTACATGGTAAATGGTAGGGAATTGAAGAATGCAGTTGAACAGAGGGATCTGGGAATAACTGTGCACAGTTCCCTGAAAGTGGAATCTCATGTAGATAGGGTGGTAAAGAAAGCTTTTGGTGTGCTGGCCTTTATAAATCAGAGCATTGAGTATAGAAGTTGGGATGTAATGTTACAATTGTACAGGGCATTGGTGAGGCCAATTCTGGAGTATGGGGTACAATTTTGGTCGCCTAATTATAGGAAGGATGTCAACCAAAATAGAGAGAGTACAGAGGAGATTTACTAGAATGTTGCCTGGGTTTCATCAACTAAGTTACAGAGAAAGGTTGAACAAGTTAGGGCTTTATTCTTTGGAGCGCAGAAGGTTAAGGGGGGACTTGATAGAGGTCTTTAAAATGATGAGAGGGATAGACAGAGTTGACGTGGATAAGCTTTTCCCACTGAGAGGAGGGAAGATGCAAACAAGGGGACATGACTTGAGAATTAAGGGACAGAAGTTTAGGGGTAACATGAGGGGGAACTTCTTTACTCAGAGAGTGGTAGCTGTGTGGAATGAGCTTCCAGTGAAGGTGGTGGAGGCAGGTTTGTTTTTTATCATTTAAAAATAAATTGGATAGTTATATGGACGAGACAGGAATGGAGGGTTATGGTCTGAGCGCAGGTAGATGGGACTAGGGGAGAATACGTGTTCGGCACGGACTAGAAGGGTCGAGATGGCCTGTTTCCGTGCTGTAATTGTTATATGGTTATATGGTTATATGATAATTCATAGGAGCAGAATTACTCCATCGGCCCATCCAGTTTACTCAAGAATTTCTTTACTCAGAGGGTGGTAAATCTGTGGAATTAATTGTCACAGACAGCGGTGGTGGCCAAGTCAGTGGGTATATTTGAGGCGGAGATTGACAGATTCTTGATTGTATAACGTTGTATAACATTAGTACCTCCACCAATGTAAAGCACTTTGGCCAACGAGAGATGTTTTTTAATGTGCTCTAGAAATAAAAGTGACTGACTTGACTTGATTAGTACGGATGAGAAGAAGGCAGGAGAATGGGGTTCAGGGGGAAAGATAGATCAGCCTCGATTGGTGGGCCGAGTGGCATAATGCTGCACCCGTGACATGAATTTCACCCATGAGTGTAGAAGTAGAGACAAGGAACTGCAGATGACGAGGGCACAAAGTGCTGGAGTAATTCACCTTCTGGACGGGCCGAATTCCCTAATTCTGCTCTTAGAACATATGAATTTGTGGAGGACGGAGTAAAACAAGGGGATGGAAGCTGAGAGGTGATCTGTGGCTTAAGGTATGTAGATTAACCCTTATTAATTCATGCTATTTAAGTCTCCACCACACATATAACGCATGCCACCCATTACATGGTATTACAGTACTACACGAACGAGGACAGCCTGCTGACGAAAGCCATGCTGAGTTGGGTGAGCATGGCTGTGCAGTTTGAATGCTCTGTATTTCTGAATGTAATAAAGACCTGTGTTTCACCATGTATGTTGCAGTGGATCATTTACAAACAGGGTGGGAGTGGGTTCTCTCCTGGCTGACTGTGCGGGTCCAAGCGGAGCGTGGTGGAGCGAGCGCTGCCTTACCTTCAAGATGGGTCTGATCACCAGCTCCTTGAACTGCCTGGAGATGGTCACCTTCTCAGTCAGCACCTCATCATCTACAGTGAAGCAGGGGAGATGAACATGAGATGTGTAGGAAGGAACTGCAGATGCTGGTTTAAACCGAAGATGGACGCAAGAAGCTGGAGTAACTCAGCGGGACGGGCAGCATCTCTTCTCGAAGATAAGACACAAAAAGCTGGAGTCACTCAGCGGGGCAGGCAGCATCTCTGGAGTGAAGGAATGGGTGATGTTTCTGGTCGGGACCCTTCTTCTGAACCTCCAGCGCTCCAGAGAAACTATTCCAAGCCTGTCCAACATCTCCCTGTGTCTACGATGAGTGGGTTAACCGTGTAAATTCACCACGAACAAGTCGCGGCTCTGCCCGCTATCTCTGCAGGTCTTTAGACGTTAGGGCGTTTTAGATAATTACTAGACTACGTGGGATCCATTGGGTCCCAATCCCTGGTCCTCCAACGGAACCCGTTCCCTCACGCAATAGTCCACCATTCACCCGTTCCCCCACGCAATATTCCACCACTCACCCAATCCCCCAACGCAACCCGTTCCCCCACGCAATAGTCCACCACTCACCCGTTCCCCCACGCAATATTCCACTACTCACCCAATCCCCCAACGGAACCCGTTCCCCACACGCAATAGCCCACCACTCACCCGTTCCCCCACGCAATATTCCACCACTCACCCAATCCCCCAACGCAACCCGTTCCCCCACGCAATAGTCCACCACTCACCCGTTCCCCCACGCAATATTCCACTACTCACCCAATCCCCCAACGGAACCCGTTCCCTCACGCAATAGTCCACCACTCACCCGTTCCCCCACGCAATATTCCACCACTCACCCAATCCCCCAACGCAAACCCGTTCCCTCACGCAATAGTCCACCACTCACCCAATCCCCCAACACCCGTTCCCTCACGCAATAGTCCACCACTCACCCAATCCCCCAACGCAACCCGTTCCCCCACGCAATAGTCCACCACTCACCCAATCCCCCCCAACGCAACCCGTTCCCTCACGCAATAGTCCACCATTCACCCGTTCCCCCACGCAATATTCCACCACTCACCCGTTCCCCCACGCAATATTCCACTACTCACCCAATCCCCCAACGCAACCCGTTCCCCCACGCAATAGTCCACCACTCACCCAATCCCCAAACGCAACCCGTTCCCTCACGCAATAGTCCACCATTCACCCGTTCCCCCACGCAATATTCCACCACTCACCCGTAGCCCCCACGGGAGGCCGGGTCCCCCAACGCAACCCATTCCTCAACGCAATATTCCACCACTCACCCGTAGCCCCCACGGGAGGCCGGGTCCCCCAACGCAACCCGTTCCCCAACACAATATTCCACCACTCACCCAATCCCCCAACGCAACCCGTTCCCCCACGCAATAGTCCACCACTCACCCGTTCCCCCACGCAATATTCCACCACTCACCCAATCCCCCAACGCAACCAGTTCCCCCACGCAATAGTCCACCACTCACCCGTTCCCCCACGCAATATTCCACCACTCACCCAATCCCCCAACGCAACCCGTTCCCCCAACGCAATATTCACAAGATCAGAGCATTAGTTCTGTATAGAAGCCCGAGTGGAAACTGGCTCTTTGGCCCACTGAGTCTGCGTCGACTAGTGATCACCCTGATTGTAATCATGTATTGTCTTTCCTCTGGTTGGTGAGCACGCAACAAAAGCTTTTCACTGTACCTCGGTACAGGTGATGATAAACTAAACTGAACTGCACCCCTTACACTAAAAGCCCTGTCCCACTGTGCGGGTTCATTCAAGAGCTCCCCCGAGTTAAAAAAAAAAATCAAACTCGTGGAAGCACGTAGAATCAACGTAGCGGGTGCGTCGGAGCTCGGGGACGTCTCTTAGCCGCTCGTAACGCTAACGGCAGGTACTCGGGAAACGCGGTAAGCTCGGGAAGACTCGTGAAGATTTTTCAACATGTTGAAAAATGTCCACGTGAGCCCCGAGTACCTACGAGCGGCCATTACCGTAATTCACTGAGTTCGAATCAGGGGAAACTCGGGAGAACTCTTGAATGATCTCGTACAGTGGGACAGGGCTTTAACACTATCCCACACGCTGGGGCCAATTTACAACTTTAGATAAGCCAATTAATAGACAATAGACAATAGGTGCAGGAGTAGGCCACTCGGCCCTTCAAGCCAGCACCGCCATTCAATGTGATCATGGCTGATCATTCCACAATCAGTAATCTACAATCCTGCACGTCTTTGGAGTGCGGGAGGAAACCGGAGATCTCGGAGAAAACCAGCGCGGTTCACGGGGGGAACGTACAAACTCCGTACAGACAGCGCCCGTAGTCAGGATCAAACCCGGGTCTCTGGCGCTGCGAGGCAGAAACTTTGGCGGCACGGTGGCGCAGCGGTAGAGTTGCTGACTTACAGTACTAGAGACTCGGGTTCGATCCCGACCACGGGCGCTGTCTGTACGGAGTTTGTACGTTCTCCCCGTGACCTGCGTGGGTTTTCTCTGAGATCTCCAGTTTCCTCCCGCACTCCAAGGACGTGCAGGTTCGTTGGCCAATTGGCTTGGTTCTTCTTCTTATGCCCCCCACGGGCGTGACTGACCATGGGTGTCTCCAGGGTTGGAGGACACCCGTGTGTGACTTTGTTTAACGTGGGGAGACTGGTGCACAGACAGCCACCCCACGGTCCTTGACAGATCTGGGTCAGGATCCAGTGGCGTGGAGTCCAAGACGACCGGAGACCCTTTTCTGCTGCAGCCTTCATCCGCCTTCCCAGCCGTTGTGACGTTAGCTCCACTAAGGTCAGCCATCGTCCTCCGCCTGTTCCACCATCGAGGTCTTGGTTGGATTGGCTCTTTGTCAGAGACCTCCCCCTCGACATTACCGCCATGGGTGGCCCTAACAGGAGCCTAGCTCCAGACGGCATCGCTCTCAGGATCTCAGGTCCACACGAGCTTCTCCACCACGACAAGGTGATAATCCACGGGGGCGGCTTGGCATGATTGTAATAATTGTCCCTTGTGTTCGCCGTGATATTTGACTCAGCATTGAAATTTGACAAACAAGTCAATGCCGGGGTAAAAGCTAGCTTCTTTCAGCTTCGGACGATAGCTAAAATTAAACAATTGCTCCAGTTTGACGACCTCGAAAAGATCATCCACACATTTATCTCCTCCCGCCTCGATTACTGCAACTCCCTCTACACTGGCATCAGCCGATCTTCTCTGTCCCGCCTGCAACTGGTCCAAAACGCCGCAGCGAGACTCCTGACGGGCACCCGAAAAAAGGGACCACATCACCCCGATCCTGGCCTCTCTCCACTGGCTCCCTGTGCGGTTCCGAATACATTTCAAGATCCTCCTTTATGTCGACAAAGCCCTTAATGGGCTTCGCCCCCACCTACATCAAAAGACTGCTTACACACCACACCACCCCCAGGTCCCGCAGATCGGCCGACTTGGGTTTACTGAACATAAGGCATAAGCTCGGGCGACCGTGCCTTTGCGGTTGCAGCTCCTAGACTGTGGAACAGCATTCTTCTTCCCATCAGAACTGCCCCCTCCATCGACTCCTTTAAATCGAGACTTAAAACTCATCTCTACTCTCAAGCCTTTCTTGTCGTCCTCTGAGGGAGGGCTCTATGTATGTATGTATTTATGTATGTACTTAATCTATGAACCACTGTAGTATAACGTTAGTACCTCCACCAATGTAAAGCAACTTGGCCAACGAGAGTTGTTTTTTAAATGTGCTATCGAAATAAAAGTGACTTGACTTGACTTGGTCGGCCCGGGTCGATGGGCCGAAGGGCCTGTTCCCGCGCTGTATATCTAAACTAAACGCGAGCCGCTGTGCCGTGGTGTTACCTAGGTTGCTGGCCAGACGTTTCGTGCTGAGCTCCTGGGCTTCCTGCCTGAGCTGGAGAGCGTGCTCGGCGATCTCATCACTCGCCACGTTGGAGGTCATGATGAAGATGGCGTCTTTACACTCGATGGTCTTCCCCTTGCCGTCCGTCAGCCTGCCCTGAGAGGAGAGGAATCTCGTGAACCTCCTCTTCATGAGAGGAATAGATCGGGTGGACGCACAGAGTCAATAGACAACAGACAATAAATAGGTGCAGGAGTAGGCCGTTCGGCCCTTCGAGCCAGCATCGCCATTCAATGTGATCATGGCTGATCATCCACAATCAGTACCCCGTTCCTGCCTTCTCCCCATATCCCCTGACTCCGCTATCTTTAAGAGCCCTATCTAGCTCTCTCTTTAAAGCATCCAGAGAACCTGCCTCCACCGCCCTCTGAGGCAGAGAATTCCACAGACTCACAACTCTCTGTGAGAAAAAGTGTTTCCTCGTCTCCGTTCTAAATGGCTTACCCCTTATTCTTACACTGTGGCCCCTGGTTCTGGACTCCCCCAACATCGGGAACATGTTTCCTGCCTCTAGCGTGTCCAAGCCCTTAACAATCTTATATGTTTCAATGAGATCCCCTCTCATCTATTGTCAATTAATCGAATGGAGAGTGGACACAAAAAGCTGGAGTAACTCAGCGGGACAGGCAGCATCTTCGGAGAGATCTCTGGAGGTGGCGTTTCGGGTGGAGATCGAGAGATTGGGTCAGCACAAGGGAATGGAGCCACCACGTACGTTACTGAGGGGCCGGGTGGCCTGCCTTGCTTCGATTTCTCACCTCGTCGAAGAGCTGGAGCATGACGGTGAGGACGTCGGGGTGGGCCTTGTCCACCTCGTCGAAGAGGACCACCGCGTTGGGGTTCTGCTTCAGCTTCTTGGTCAGCTGCCCCCCGTCCTCGTGGCCCACGTAGCCAGGGGGGGAGCCGATAAACTTGGCCACCTGCAAAACACAATCCACACCTCTCATTCCCGGTCTGCTCCACCATAGACACACAGCGTCATACAGCACATTTACAGGCCCTTCAGCCCAACCCACCCATTCTGACCAAGATACCACAGCTACACTACTCCCATTTGTCAGAGCTATAGTCACATAGCATAGTAACAGGCCCTTCGGCCCAACCACCCATTCTCACCAAGACACCCCATCTATTCTCATTTGTCAAGAGTTATAGTCACATACCATACTAACAGGCCCTTCAGCCCAACCCACCCATTCTGACCAAGATACCACAGCTACACTACTCCCATTTGTCAGAGTTATAGTCACATAGCATAGTAACAGGCCCTTCAGCCCAACCCACCCATTCTCACCAAGATACCCCAGCTACACTAGTCCCATTTGTCAGATAGACAATAGACAATAGGTGCAGGAGGACGCCATTCGGCCCTTCGAGCCAGCAGCCATTCAATGTGATCATGGCCGATCATCCCCAATCAGTACCCCGTTCCTGCCTTCTCGCCATATCCCAACTCCGCAATCTTTAAGATATAGTCATGCAGCATAGAAACAGGACCTTCAGCCCAACTCACCCATGCCGACTTAAGATACCCCATCTACACTAATCCCAATTGGCAGAGATATTGAGTAATTGTACACAGAAACAAGCCCTGTCCATTGCTACCAAGATGCCCCATCTAAACTAGTTTAGTCCTATTTGGCTGAAATTCATTCATTTACTTCATCAGAAGATGAAGGAAGTTCCGCATGTCTCCAACGACTCCAACAAGGTCACTGGTCCAGGTTTGTGGACAGCTTCTTCCCAACGACCTTCTGCCCATCGAAACATTACATTCAACCACGATTGAATGGCGGAATGAACCTGATGGGCCAAACTGCTCTTGGAACATTAACCTATTACCAACTCCAACTATAAGCTCTGGACTACGAGCTGCCTTGGTTGCCATCTGGTTGAAGGTTCGCTGGTCCCACAGCGGGATGGTGGCTGTATTGTCAACGTGTGGAACTCATTGCCACAGACGGCTGCGGAGGCCAAGTCAGTGGATATTTTTAAGGCAGAGAAAGACAAATTCTTGATAAGAACGGGTGTCAAGTGTTATGGGAAGAAGGCAGGAAACTGGGATTAAGAGACAATAGACAATAGGTGCAGGAGTAGGCCATTTGGCCCTTCAATGTGATTATGGCTAAGCATCCAGAATCAGTTCCTGCCTTCTTCCCATATCCCCTGACTCCGCTATCTTTAAGAGCCCTATCAAGCTCTCTCTTGAAAGTATCCAGAGAACCAATAGACAATAGACAATAGATGCAGGAGTAGGCCATTTGGCCCTTCGAGCCAGCACCGCCATTCAATGTGATCATGGCTGATCATCCACAATCAGTACCCCGTTCCTGCCTTCTCCCCATATCCCCTGACTCCGCTATCTTTAAGAGCCCTATCTCGCTCTCTCTTGAAAGTATCCAGAGAACCGGCCTCCACTGCTTTCTGAGGCAGAAAATTCCACAGACTCACAACTCTCTGTGTGAAAATGTTTTTCCTCATCTCAATTCTAAATGGCCTACCCCTTATTCTTAAACTGTGGCCCCTGGTTCTGAACTTCCCCAACATCGGGAACATGTTTCCTGCCTCTAGCGTGTCCAAACCCTTAACAATCTTATATGTTTCAATGAGATCCCCGCTCATCCTTCTAAACCCCAGAGTGTACAAGCCCAGCCGCATACAAGGAGTATACAAGGAGGCCGTGATTGAATGGTGAATTTGCCGTTCTTACCTCATGCTTCTCCTGGAACTCGGACATGTCAAGCCTGATGAATTTCTATATTGGAAAAAGAAAAAGCACGTATAATGAACATATCTTTCACTTAGGCCCCCCCACCCCCACTCTCACTTCCCCTATCATCCGGAATCTTCTGGATTTTTTTGAGGATGTAACTAGGAAAATGGACAAGGGAGAGCCTGTGGATGTAGTGTACCTGGACTTTCAGAAAGCCTTTGATAAGGTCCCACATAGGAGATTAGTGGGCAAAATTAGGGCACATGGTATTGGGGGTAGAGTGCTGACATGGATAGAAAAATTGGTTGGCACACAGGAAACAAAGAGTAGGGATTAACAAGTCCCTTTCAGAATGGCAGGCAGTGACTAGTGGGGTACCGCAAGGCTCGGCGCTGGGACCGCAGCTATTTACAATATACATTAATGATTTAGATGAAGGAATTCAAAGTAACATTAGACAATAGCCAATAGACAATAGATAATAGGTGCAGGAGTAGGCCATTCGGCCCTTCAAGCCAGCACTGCCATTCAATGTGATCATCATTTTGTAGATGACACGAAGAAGGGTGGCAGTGTGAACTGTGAGGAGGATGCTATGAGGATGAAGAGTGACATGGACAGGATGGGTGAGCAGGCAGATGCATGGCAGATGCAGTTTAATGAGGACAAATGTGAGGTTATCCACTTTGGTGGCAAGAACAGGAAGGCAGATTCTTATCTGAATGGTGTCAAGTTGGGAAAAGGGGAAGTACAACGGGATCTGGGGGTCCTTGTACATCAGTCACTGAAAGTAAGCATGCAGGTACAGCAGGCAGTGAAGAAAGCGAATGGCATGTTGGCCTTCATAACAAGAGGAGTTGAGTATAGGAGCAAAGAGGTCCTTCTGCAGTTGTACAGGGTCCTTGTGAGACCACACCTGGAGTTTTGTGTACAGTTTTGGGCTCCAAATTTGAGGAAGGACATTCTTGCTATTGAGTGAATGAGTTCACCAGGTTAATTCCCGGGATGGCGGAACTGTCATATGCTGAGAGAATGGAGCAGCAGGGCTTGTACACTCTGGAGTTTAGAAGGATGAGATGGGATCTTATTGAAACATATAAGATTATTAAGGGTTTGGACACGCTAGAGGCAGGAAACATGTTCCCGATGTTGGGGCAGTCCAGAACCACGGGCCACAGTATAAGAATAAGCGGTAGGCCAATTAGAGTGGAGACGAGGAAAAACCATTTCACCCAGAGAGTTGTGAATCTGTGGAATTCTCTGCCTCAGTGGAGGCAGTGGAGGCCTATTTTCTGGATGTTTTCAAGAGAGAGTTAGTTTCAGCTGTTTTGGCTAATGGAATCAAGGGACATGGGGAAAAAGCAGGACTGGCTCGAAGGGTCGAAGGCCTACTCCTACACCTAATTTTCTATGTTCTATGTTTCTTTGTCTGGTTGTCTATGTCTATAGTGTAAGTGTAGGGGAATCGCTGGTCGGCGAATATTCAGTGAGCCGACAGGCCTGTTTCCACGCTGTGTCTCTAAACTAAACTAAAGATAGACACGAAATGCTGGAGTAACTCAGTGGGACAGGCAACATCTCTGGAGAGAAGGAATGGGTGACGTTTTTGGGTCGAGACCCTTCTTCAGACTGAAAAAAGGGTTTGAGACAAGGGTTTCGGCCCCGGAAAATCACCCATCCTTTCTCACCAGAGATGCTGCCTGTCCCGCTGAGTTACTCCGGAATGTTGTGTCTATCTTCGGTTTAAACCAGCATCTGGAGTTCCTTCCTACGAAACTAAACTAAATCTACATAGCACCCTGAATGTGGCATCGCGAGTAGATCAATAGACAATAGACAATAGGTGCAGGAGTAGGCCATTCGGCCCTTCGAGCCAGCACCACCATTCAATGTGATCATGGCTGATCATCCACAATCAGTACCCCGTTCCTGCCTTCTCCCATATCCCCTGACTCCGCTATCTTTAAGAGCCCTATCTATCTCTCTTGAATGTATCCAGAGAACCGGCCTCCACCGCACTCTGAGGCAGAGAATTCCATAACTCTCTGTGTGAAAAAGTGTCTCCTCATCTCCGTTCCAAATGGCTTACCCCTTATTCTTAAACTGTGGGTCAAGTCTTTGGGTATTTTTAAAGTGGAGATTGACAGGTTCTTGATTAGTACGGGTGTCAGGGGGTTATGGGGGAGAAGGCAGGAGAATGGGGTTGAGAGGGAAAGATAGATCAGCCACGATTGAATGGCGGGGGAGACTTGATGGGCCGAATGGCCTAATTCTGCTCCTATGACTAATGAACATGAACTTCATCAGTCAGGGTATTAAGTATGGAAGTGGAGACTGGAGAACTGCAGATGCTGTTTGATAAAAAAAGAACACCGAGTGCTGGAGTAACTCACCTTCTTGGTGTCGTTGTGCATGTACTTGGCAACCTGTTTGGCCAACTCTGTCTTTCCTGTTGGCAGAGAGAAATTCAGAATAAACTCGCATGAACTTGTGCAGATGTACGGTAAATACCACAGTGAATGAATGAATGAATGAATGTATACGTTTATGGGCCAAGTATTCACATACAAGGAATTTGCCTTGGTGCTCCGCCCACAAGTGACAACATGACATACAGTGACAGTTTAGAATGACACATAAAACATTAATAATAAAACATTATCAATTAAACATGTGAGTTAAATAAAATACCAGATCAAAGGGAGGCTACAGATTTTTGGTTGTTGAGTAGAGCAACTACTCGTGGATAAAAACAGTTTTTATGTCCGGCTGTGGCGGCTTTGACAGTCCGGAGTTGCCTTCCAGAGGGAAGTGATTCAAAGAGTTTGTGGCCAGGGTGAGAGGGGTCAGAGATGATCTTGCCCGCTCGCTTCCTGGCCCTTGCAGTGTACAGTTCATCAATGGAGGGAAGGTTGCAGCCAATAACCTGCTCAGCTGATCGGACGATTCGCTGCAGCCTCCAAATGTCGTGCTTGGTGGCTGAGCCAAACCTGAGCCTGGTGTATAGGTCCTGCAGGGGGGGGGTGAGTGTAGTTCCCATGGTGCGTTCGGCCGAACCCACTACTCTCTGCAGAGCCTTCCTGTCCTGGGCAGAGCTGTTCCCAAACCAGATGGTGATGTTGCCGGACGAGATGCTTTCTACACACCAGAGTAGAAGGACTGAAGGATCCTCAGAGAGACTGTGAATTTCCTCAGCTGCCTGAGGTGGTGAAGGCACTGCCTTGCCTTATTCACCAGTGCGGCAGTGTGTGTTGACCATGTCAGATCCTCTGTGATGTGGACACCCAGGTATTTAAAGCAGCTCACCCTATCCACAGTAGTCCCATTTATCCCCAGTGGCGTGTACGTCATCGGTTGTTGTGCCCTTCTAAAGTCCACAATCAGCTCCTTAGTTTTAATGACATTCTAGAGGAGGCTGTTGTTCTGACACCAGAGTGCCAGGTCAGCCACCTCCTCCAGCCACCCGGGTTCCATCCTGCCTGTACGGAGTTTGTACGTTCTCCCTGTGACCACGTGGGTTTTCTCCGGGTGCTCTGGTTTCCTTCCACACTCCAAAGGCGTATAGGTTTGTATGTTAAATGGCTTCAGTAAATAAATTCCCCAGTGTGTAAGATATTGCTAGTGTATGGGGTGATTGCTGATCAGCTTCAACTCAGTGGGCCAAAGGGCCTGTTTCCGCACTGTATCTCTAAAGTATATCGAACATGGGAGTTGAGGAATGTACGAAAACAGCATTTTTTTTTTGTCTAGTTTAGAGGATCTTGTTTTTCTCTTTTTTTCTATATTTTCTTTTTATCTTTTTGTTTTTCTATATATATGTTCTCTTTTAAACACTTAACTATATTTACACAGAGACTGGGGAGGTCTATTTTCAATGTGTATTTTGACACTGGACTCATATTTAGGTTGTACCTAGTATTAATGTAATCCTGATCCCTATGTATCAATATCAATAGACAATAGACAATAGGTGCAGGAGTTGGCCATTCGGCCCTTCAAGCCAGCGCCGCCATTCAATGTGATCATGACTGATCATCCCAAATCAGTACCCTGTTCCTGCCTTCTCCCCATATCCCCTGACTCCGATATCTTTAAGAGCCCTATCTAGCTCTTTGAAAGTATCCAGAGAACCGACCTCCACCGCCCTCTGAGGCAGAGAATTCCACAGACTCACAACTCTCTGTGACCCAAAAATCATTTGATGCTGCCTCACCCGCTGAGTTTCTCCAGCATTTTTATCTACTTTCGATTTTTCCAGCATCTGCAGTTCCTTCTTGAAAAATAAGTTATGAAGTGTTCAGTGTCATAGAACATAGAATTGTACAGCACAGGAACAGGCCCTTCAGCCCACAGACTCACCACTCTCTGTGAGAAAAAGTGTTTCCTCGTCTCCATTCTAAATGGCTTACTCCTTATTCTTAAACTGTGGCCCGTGGTCCTATCATTGTTATGTTTATCTTATTTATTTATTTTGTTTTGCTTTTGAAAAAAAACGAATAAAAAGATTTAAAAAGAAAGAAAAAACATTTGGACAGGTACATGGTGGGTAGGACAGGTTTAGGGGGAGATGGGCCAAGCGCAAGCAGGTGGGACTAGTTTCGATGGGGCATGTTGGTTAGCATGGGCAAGTTGGTATGAAGGGCCTGTTTCCACGCTGTATCACTCTATGACTGCCCAAGAAAAAAAGATTTGGAAAACGCAATCAATTCTGAATATTCCCCTTCTCTTGCAAGTGATTGTGTGGGTGCTATTGTATAATATTGGTCACACAGCTGACTAGCGGTTAGCTTCAGGGCTCAATACATATAAAGAATAAACTGGTCATTTTCTGCATTGGATTCTGTTCACAAGAGGCTACTTATACCATGCTCCCTGTAAAATTAATTAAACATTTCCTTGCGCAAGACTTCACTTGAGAGTCCTCAGCCGTGTTTGTGTCTCATGGTTAAAGCCTTCAGCACCTGCCCTCGCACCAACCTATATAAATATAAAATTATAAAAGGACTGGACAAGCTAGATGCAGGAAATATGTTCCCAATGTTGGGCGAGTCCAGAACCAGGGGGCCACAGTCTGTGGAATTCTCTGCCTCAGAGGGCGGTGGAGGCCGGTTCTCTGGATGCTTTCAAGAGAGAGATAGATAGGGCTCTTAAAGATAGCGGAGTCAGGGGGATATGAGGAGAAGGCAGGAACGGGGTACTGATTAGGGATGATCAGCCATGATCACATTGAGTGGCGGTGCTGGCTCAAAGGGCCAAATGGCCTACTCCTGCACCTATTGTCTATTGTCTTAGAATAAAGGGGAGGCCATTTAAGACTGGGGTGAGAAAACACTTTTTCACCCAGAGAGTTGTGAGTTTGTGGAATTCTCTGCCACAGAGGGCAGTGGAGGCCAAATCACTGGATGGATTTAAGAGAGAGTTAGATAGAGCTCTAGGGGCTGGTGGAATCAAGGGATATGGGGAAAAGGCAGGCACGGGTTATTGATTGGGGACGATCAGCCATGATCGCAATGAATGGCGGTGCAATCTAGAAGGGCCGAATGGCCTCTTCCTGCACATCTTTGGTGCATGAGAGGATAGCAGAGCACCCGGAGAAACCCCACGCAGGTCACGGGGAGAACGTGCAAACTCCGTCCAGACAGCACCCGTAGTCAGGATCGAACCCGGCTCTCTGGCGCTGTGAGGCAGCGACTCTACCGCTGTGTCACCGTGCCAACCAAATCTTTCTCAGGCTGATCTCAAAGGGCGACAGGAAAAGGGTCCTGAGCCGAAATGTCGTCCGCCCGTTTCCTTCCACAGATGCTGCCTGACACGTTGAGTTCCTCCAGCACTTCAAGCAGTCAGAGTCATGGAGTGATAGAGAGATACAGGTCCTATGGCCCAACTTGCCAAGAGTGTTTTATTGTCATAGATCACAGACAGCACAGTGAAATTCTTACTTGCTGCAGCACAACAGAATATGTAAACATAGTACATAACGGGTCATGAAAAATAGTTCATGTCCCAGCTACACTAGTCCCACCTGCCCGCGTGTGGCCCATATCCCTCCAAACCTGTTCTATCCATGTACCGGTCCGACTGTTTCTTAAATGTTGAGATAGTCCCAGCCTCAACTACCTCCTCTGGCAGCTTGTTCCATACACCCACCACCCTTAGTGTGAAAACGTTACCCCTCAGATTCCTATGACATTTTTTTCCCTTGATTTTAAACCTATGTCCTCTGGTCCTCAATTCCTCTACTCTTGGCAAGAGACTCTATGCGTCTACCCGATCTATTCCTCTCATGACTTTATACACCTCTATAAGACCACCCGTCATCCTCTTGTGCTCCATGGAATAGAGTCCCAGCCTACTCAACCTCTGGCGAATCCGTGGAACTCATTGCCACAGAAATCTGTGGAGGCCAAGTAAGTGGATATATTTAAGGCAGAGATAGATAGATTGTTGATTAGTACGGGTGTCAGAGGTTATGAGGAGAATGGGGTCGGGAGGGAGAGATAGATCCCACACAATCCTGGCCACACACTCATCTCCCCCCTACCTTCAGTTAGAAGGTACAGGAGCCTGAAGACTGTAACGACCAGGTTCAGGAATAGCTACATCCCCACAGCCATCAGGCTATTAAACCTGGCTCGGACAAAACTCTGAACATTAATAGCCCATTATCTGTTATTTCCACTTCATCAGTTTATTTATTCATGTGTGTATATATTTATATAATGGTATATGGACACACTGATCTGTTTTGTAGTCAATGCCTACTATGTTCTGTTGTGCTGAAGCAAAGCAAGAATTTCATTGGCCTATCAGGGACACATGACAATAAACTCTCTTGAACTTGAACTTGAAATCAGCCATGATTGAATGGTAGTGTAGATTCGATGGGCCGAATGGCCTAATTCCACTCCAATCACTTATGATGTTATGATCTCTCCCTATAGCTCGGTCCCTCTGGTGCTAGCAACATCCTCGTAAACCTTTTTGTACCATCCACAAAGACCAGGTTCAGATTCAGATTCAGATTCAGTCAGGTAGGAGGGTCGATGCAACCTGCCTTCATTGCTCATAGACTTCATCAGCCAAGAAGAGGATGCCTCTTCTTGCCTTCCATCACAGTGAGTCTTTTCTGTCATATGAGGAAAGATTGAAAAGACTAGGCCTGTATTCACTGGTTTAGAAGGATGAGTGGGAGGGGTCTTATAGAAACATATAAAATTATAAAAGGACTGGACAAGCTAGATGCAGGAAAAATATTCCCAATGTTGGCTGAGTCCAGAACCAGGGGCCACAGTCTTAGAATAAAGGGGAGGTCATTTAAGACTGAAGTGAGAAAAAACTTTTTCACCCAGAGAGTTGTGAATTTGTGGAATTCCCTGCCACAGAGGGCAGTGGAGGCCAAGTCACTGGATGGATTTAAGGGAGAGTTAGATAGAGCTCTAGGGGCTAGTGGAGTCAAGGGATATGCGGAGAAGGCAGGCACGGGTTATTGATAGGGGACGATCAGCCATGATCGCAATGAATGGCGGTGCTGGCTCGAAGGGCCGAACTGCCTCCTCCTGCACCTATTTTCTATGTTTCTATGACGGTATGTTAACTCAAATTTCACTGTGCCTTTGTTGGATAAGTGACAATAAATGTGAACTTCAACTTGAACGTGAACTTGTAGGACTGTATCTGCATCAGTAGTCAGCTCACGATTGGTATGCTTATCAGAGTGGGACGATTTAAAGTTTGGCTACAGGGAGAGGTAAGACAAGCTAAGACTTGGACACACCAGAGGCAGGAAACTTGTTCCCGATCTTGTGGGAGTCCAGAACAAGGGGCCACAGTTTAAGAACAAGGAGTAAGCCATTTAGAACGGAGACGATGAAACGCTTTTTCTCACAGAGAGTTGTGAGTCTGTGGAATTCTCTTCCTCAGAGGGCGGTGGAGGCCGGTTCTCTGGATGCTTTCAAGAGAGAGCTAGATAGGGCTGTTAAAGATAGCGGAGTCAGGGGGATATGGGGAGAAGGCAGGAACGGGGTACTGATTGGGGACGATCAGCCATGATCACATTGAATGGCGGTGCTGGCTGGAAGGGCCGAATGGCCTCTACTCCTGCACCTATTGTCTATTGTCTATAAGCTAGGACGTTATTTCTTGGAGCACACAGGAGGCTGAAGGGTGTTTTAGTTTTTGCTTTGGAGATACAGCGTGGAAACAGGCCCTTCGGCCCACCGAGTGTGCGCGGACCGGTGATCACCCCGTATACTAGTTCTATCCTACACACTAGGGACAATTGACATGAAGCCCATTAACCTATTAAACTGTGTTCGAAAGAACTGCTATTGCTGGTTTAAATCGAAGGTAGACACAAAATGCTGGAGTAACTCAGCGGGTGAGGCAGCATCTCTGGAGAGAAGGGATGGGTGACGATTCGGGTCGAGACCCTTCTTCAGGCTGAACCAGGGGAGGGGGCGGGACAGGGATAGAATATAGTCGGAGACAGTAACACTGGTGGCAGAACTGGGAAGGGGAGAGGGAAAGAAAGCAAGAGCTATCTGAAGTTAGAGAAGTCTTGGTTTTTGGTCCTCCAAAATATTCCAAATAGAATTGAAACTGGAGGTGGTGGAGGGAGGGCTTAAGCCAGAAAGGGTTAGAAACATAGAAACATAGAAATTAGGTGCAGGAGTAGGCCATTCGGCCCTTCGAGCCTGCACCGCCATTCAATATGATCATGGCTGATCATCCAACTCAGTATCCCGTACCTGCCTTCTCTCCATACCCCCTGATCCCCTTAGCCACAAGGGCCACATCTAACTCCCTCTTAAATATAGCCAATGAACTGGCCTCAACTACCCTCTGTGGCAGAGAGTTCCAGAGATTCACCACTCTCTGCGTGAAAAAAGTTCTTCTCATCTCGGTTTTAAAGGATTTCCCCCTTATCCTTAAGCTGTGACCCCCTGTCCTTGGGTTATTGGGATGACTTCCCCCAGCGGTATGAACATCGACTTCTCTAACTTCAGAGACCCCTGTGCTTTCCCTCTCCATCCCCTTCCCCTTCCCAGTTCTCCCACCAGTCTTACTGTCTAAACTACATTCCATCTCTGTCCCGTCCACTCCCCTGGCATCAGTCTGAAGAAGCATTCTCGACCCAAAACGTCACCCATTCCTTCTCTCCAGAGATGCTGCCTAAACCTATAAAACTGCAAGTCTTTGGAATGTGGGAGGAAACCGGAGCACCCGGAGAAAACCCACGTGCTCCTAGAGGGAACGTGCAAACTCCCAATAGAGGTGTGTAGGATCACGAGGGGTGCAGAGAATTCCCAGTGTAGAGGTATCAAGAACCAGGCATGATTTAATAGAAACCTGAGGGGCTGCTTTTCCACACGATGGAAGGTGGGTATATGGAACAAGTTGCCGGAGGATGTGGTTGAGGTAGGTGCTATAACAATAGACAATAGGTGCAGGAGTAGGCCATTCGGCCCTTCCAGCCAGCACCGCCATTCAATGTGATCATGGCTGATCATCCCCAATCAGTACCCCGTTCCTGCCTTCTCCCCATATCCCCTGACTCCACTATCATTAAGAGCCCTATCTCGCTCTCTCTTGAAAGTATCCAAAGAACCGGCCTCCACCGCCCTCTGAGGCAGAGAATTCCACAGACTCACAACTCTCTGTGTGAAGAAGTGTTTCCTCGTCTCCGTTCTAAATGGCTTACCCCTTATTCTTAAACTGTGTGTGGCCCCTGGTTGTGGACTCCCCCAACATCGGGAACATGTTTCCTGCCTCTAGTGTGTCCAAACCCTTAATAATCTTACACGTTTCAATAAGATCCCCTCTCATCCTTCAAAACGCCAGAGTATACCAATCCATGCGCTCACAGAGGGAGCGTGCAAACTCCTAATAGACATTTAAAAGACATTTGGACAGGTAAAGGTTTAGAGGAATATGGGTCAATTTGGGATTGGCCATCTTGGTCGACATGGGCGAGTTGGTCTGAAGTGCCTCTTTGCGTACTGTGCAACTCGACACAGTTACCGTGGCAACACCGTGCATCAGCTAATGTAGAGACTTTTGAACAGGTACGTGGAGAGGGGGATATGGTCCAAACGCGGGCAGATGGGGCTCGCAAAGATGAGGCATCTCTGTTGGCAGATTCCTGGCAACATCCTCGCATGTGTTTGGTCTGAAGAAGGGTCTCGACTCATGAAACGTCACCCATTCCTTCTCTCCAGAGATGCTGCCTGTCCTCGCTGAGTTACTCCAGCATTTTGTGTCTATCCTCGTTTAGCTTCTCTCATCTCTTTCCGACTTAATGGCGTCTTTCCTGTGGCATGGGTGACCAAAAATGGAACACAAGTTTCCAATTTGAACAGGTTAACCGATGATGAGCATTTGACGGCACTGGGCCTGTACTCGCTGGAGTTGAGAAGAAATGAGGGGGGGCACCCATGCAGAATAGTGAAAGGCTTGGATGGAGAGGATGTTTCCACTCGTGGGAGAGTCTAGGACTAGAGGTCACAGCCTCAGAATTAAAGTACGTTCTTTTTGGAAGGGGATGAGGAGAAATGTCTTTAGTCAGAGGTTGGTGAATCTGTGGAATTCTTTGCCGCAGATGGCTGTAGAGGACAAGTCAGTGGATATTATTAAGGCAGAGATAGATTCTTGATTAGTACGGGTGTCAGGGGTTATGGGGAGAAGGCAGGACAATGGGGTTAGGAGGGAGAATTAGATCAGTCATGATTGAATGGCAGAGCAGACCCGATGGGCTGAATGGCCTAATTCTACTATCACATGACCTTATGACCCTATGACCTTATGAGCAAGTTGTTTCTAAAGATGTTATAGCAGTGCATTTGGAAAGCAGTGATGGGATTGGTCAAAGTCAGCATGGATTTATGAAGGGGAAATCATGCTTGACTAATCTGGGATGTTTTGAGGATGTAACAAGTAGAACGGATGAGGGAGAGCCAGTGGATGTGGTGTATCTGGACTTTCAAAAAGCCTTTGACAAGGTCCCACAAGAGCTTAGTGTGTAAAATTACAGCACATGGTATTGGGGGTCGGGTATTGACATGGATAGAGAACTGGTTGGCAGACAGGAAGCAAAGAGTCCTTTTCAGAATGACAGGCAGTGACTAGTGGGGTGCCGCAAGGCTCGGTGCTGAGACCCCAGTTGTTTACAATATATATTAATGATTTAGATGAGGGAATTAAATTTGACATCTCCAAGATTGCGGATGACATGTTATTATCTGAATGGTGTCAGATTAGGAAAAGGGGAGGTGCAACGAGACCTGGGTGTGCTTGTATATCAGTCACTGAAAGTAAGCATGCAGGTACAGCAGGCAGTGAAGAAAGCTAATGACATGTTGGCCTTCATTGCGAGAGGATTTGCGTTTAGGAGCAAGGAGGTCCAACTGCAGTTGTACAGGTCCCTGGTGAGATTGCACCTGGAGTGTTGTGGACAATTTTGGTCTCCTAATTTGAGGAAGAACATTCTTGCTATTGAGGGAGTGCAGCGTAGGTGCACCAGGTTAATTCCCGGGATGGCGGGACTGACATATGATGAAAGAATGGATCGACTGGGATTCACTGGAATTTAGAAGGATGAGAGGTAATCTTATAGAAACATGTAAAATTCTTAAAGGATTGGACAGGCTAGATGCAGGAAAAATGTTCCCGATGCTGGGGGAGTCCAGAACCAGGGGTCACAGTTTAAGAATAAGGGGTAGGACTTTTTTGACTGAGATGAGGAAAAACTTCTTCACCCAGAGAGTTGTGAATCTGTGGAATTCTCGGAGGCCGGTTCACTGGATGTTTTCAACAGAGAGTTAGGTTTAGCTCTTAGGGCTAATGGAATCAAGGGATATGAGGAAAAAGCAGGAACGGGCCACTGATTGTGGATGAACAGCCATGATCACATTGAATGGCAGTGCTGGCTCGAAGGGCCGAATGGCCTACTCCTCCACCTATTTTACTGTGTCTATGTTCTATGTTTCTATTTGATTCAACTGCGGTGGATATTTCTCTCAAGGACATCATACAATCGCCCATCCTTAAATGCCCTGAGGGCAGTTTGGCTTCTTCACAAGTTATCGGAGTAGAATTAGGCCATTCGGCCCATCCAGTCTACTCCGCCATTAATCATGGCTGATCTCTGCTTCCCAACCCCATTTTTCTGCCTTCTCCCCATAACCCTTGACCCGTTCTAATCAAGAATTTGTCTATCTCTGCCTTTAAAATATCCACTGACTTGGCCTCCACAGCCCTCTGTGGCAATGAGTTCCACCATTAACTACCCTCTGACTAAAGAAGTTCCTCCTCACCTCCTTTCTAAAAGAGCGCCCTTTAATTCTGAGGCCGTGACCTCTGGTCCTACTCTCCCACCAGTGGAAACATCCTCTCCACATCCACTCTATCCCGGCCTTTCACTAATCTGTAAGTTTCAATGAGGTTCCCCCCTCAACCTTCTAAACTCCAGCGAGTACAGGCCCAGTGCCGACAAACGCTCATCATATGTTAACCCACTCATTCCTGGGATCATTCATGTAAGCCTCCTCTGGACCCTCTCCAGAGCCAGCACAGACATGGGGCCAAAATGTTCTCACAGTACTCCACATGGGCCCTGACCAGCACCCTTATAGAGCCTCAGCATTACATCTCTTAACATTGGTCAGTCTGCATTCAGCATATTGTGTTCAGTTCTGACACCATGTTATAGAAAATATGTTATCAAGCTGGAAAGGATATCAAGAGGATTTTGCAAGGACTAGAGGGTGAGAGCTATCGGGAGAGGTTGAGAAGGCTGGGTCTCTATTCCTTGGAGCGCAGGAGGATGAGGGGTGATCTTATAGAGGTGTATAAGATCATGAGAAGAATAGATCGGGTAGACGCACACAGAGTAGGGGAATCGAGGACCAGAGGTTTGAGGTGATGGGGAAAAGATTTAATAGAAATCTGAGGGGTAACTTTTTCACACAAAGCATGGTGGTGGGTGTATGGAACAAGTTGCCAGAGGAATTAGTCGAGGCTGGGACTATCCCAACGTTTAAGAAACAGTTAGACAGGTACATGGATAGGACAGGTTTGGAGGGATATGGACCACATGCGGGCTGGTGGGACTAGTATAGCTGGGACATGTTGGCCGGTGTGGGCAAGTTGGGCAGAAGGGCCTGTTTCCATGCTGTATCACTCTATGACTCTATATTGCTGCAGTCTATCTGGTGAATGTGCTCCTGCAGTTTGGTTTATTGTCACGTGTACCGAGGTACAGTGAAAAGCTTTTGTTGCGTGCTAACCAGTCATTAGAAAGACAATACGATTACAATTGAGCCGTCCACAGTGTACAGATACATGATGAGGGAATAACGTTCAGTGGAAGGTAAAGCCAGTAAAGTCCGATCAAAGATAGTCCGAGGGTCACCAATGAGGTAGATAGTAGTTCAGGACCGCTCCCTGGTTGTGGTGGGATGGTTCAGTTGCCTGATAACAGCTGGGAAGAAACTGCCCCTGAATCTGGAGGTGTGTGTGCGTTTTCACACTTCTGTACCTCTTGCCCGATGGGAGAGGGGAGAAGAGGGAGTGGCCGGGGGGTGAGACTGGTCCTTGATGATGCTGCTGGCCTTGCCGAGGCAGCGTGAGGTGTAGATGGAGTCAATGATGTAGGGAAGGGAAGGTCCCGGCAGCTGGGGAATGGTGCTACATTTCCAAATGAGGATGGCTTTTAGTTTTGGAAGGAACTGCAGATGCTGGTTTACAATGAAGATGGACACAAAATGCTGGAGTAACTCAGCGAGACAGGCAGCATCTCTGAAAAAGGACTTTTCGAGTCGAGACCCTTCCTCAGACGGGGAAAACATAGAAACATAGAAAATAGGTGCAGGAGTAGGCCATTCGGCCCTTCGAGCCTGCACCGCCATTCAATATGATCATGGCTGATCATCCAACTCAGTATCCTGTACCTGCCTTCCCTCCATACCCCCTGATCCCTTTAGCTACAAGGGCCACATCTAACTCCCTCTTAAATATAGCCAATAAACTGGCCTCAACTACCTTCTGTGGCAGAGAATTCCAGAGATTCACCACTCTCTGTGAAAAATGTTTTCCTCATCTCGGTCCTAAACGATTTCCCCCTTATCCTTAAACTGTGGGAAGTCTGAAGAAGGGTCTTAAACCAAATCATCACCTATTCCTTCTCTCCAGAGATTCTGCCTGACGCGCTGATTTACTCTGGCTTTTAGTTTAAGAAGGAACTGCAGGTGCTGGAAAATTGTAGGTAGACAAAAATGATGGAGAAACTCAGCGGGTGAGGAGCATCTATGGAGCGAAGGAAATAGGCGACGTTTCGGGTCGAGACCCCCCCACCCTCACATCAGTCTGAAGAAGGGTCTCGACCCAAAACATCGCCTATTTCATTCGCTCAATAGGTGCTGCCTCACCCGCTGAGTTTCTCCAGCATTTTTGACTACACTGGCTTTTAGATCAGTTTAGTTTATTGTCACGTGTACTGAGGTACAGGGAAAAGCTTTGGGAAAAGGGTGATCGTTGGTCGGCGTGGATTCGATGGGCCAAAGGGACTGTTTCCACGCTGTATCTCAAAACTAAACTACACTGACAGACACTCGATCAGTCTGAAGAAGGGTCCCGACCCAAGATGTCACTCATCCTTACCTGACCCTCTGAGTTACTCCAGCACTTTGTATCTATCTTTGGCATAAACCAGCGTCTGCAGTTCTTTGTTTCTCCAGAAGAAGAAATTTGAATTTGATAAATTACCAGGTGACTGGGCGGGTGTGAGGGACTTAGTTACATTTAGAGGTATGTAATGGAAACATGCCCTTTACCCCACAGAGTCCACGTTGACCTGTTGTTCACCCCAGTTCTATGGTACCCCACTCCCTATACACTCAGGCAGTTTACAGAAGCCAATTAACTGAAGAAGGGTCTCAATCCAAAACGTCACCCATTCCTTCTCTCTAGAGATGCTGCATGTCGCGCTGAGTTACTCCAGCGTTTTGTGTCTATCTTCGGTGTAAACCAGCATCTGCAGTTCCTTCCCACACAAGCAACACAAACCTGTCCGTCTTTGGGATGTGGGAGGAAACCGGAGCACCTGGAGAAAACCCACAAGGTCACAGGGAGAACGTGCAAACGCCACACGGACAGTAACCCAAGTTCAGGTTCGAAGATGGGTCTCTGGCGCCGTGAGGCATTCGGGTCCATCCCAACCCAAACCTTTTCACTCCAGTGCGTCTCTGAATGGAGGTGCATCTGCATTGCTCCATCAAACACTTCCATGGCAGGGATTCATGGCCAAGATGGTCATTCACGGGTCCAGACAGCGGGCAGGCCAGGGTCCTGCCCAAGTCGACTGCCTGCCCCTCTTCGGGGCCTACGTCCAGGCACTAGGGTCCCTGGAGACGCAACACACGGTGCCTGTAGTGAACGTTAGGATCGCGTGTGTTGTGGATATGAATGATAACTATGTAATTTAATGATTGCCTGATAGAGGTACAGAAGTGTGAAAACCAACGCACACCTCCAGATTCAGGGACAGTTTCTTCCTGGCTGTTATCAGGCAACTGAACCATCCTACCACAACCAGAGAGCGGTCCTGAACTACTATCTACCTCAATGGTGACCCTCGGACTATCTTTAATCAGACTTTGCTGACTTTACCTTGCACTAAACGTTATTCCCTTTGTCCTGTATCTGTACACTGTGGACGGCTCGATTGTAATCATGTATAGTCTTTCCGCTGACTGGTTAGCGCGCAACAAAAGCTTTTCACTGTACCTCGGTACACGTGACAATAGACTAAACTGAACTGAACTAACTGATGTTTGCAAACTGCTGGGCAGTTTTGATCTTTCTGATCCCCTGTCTGAAGAAGGGTCTCGACTGGAATTCTCTGCCTGAGTGGAGGCCGGTTCTCTGGATACTTTCGAGTGAGAGCTAGATAGGGCTTTTAAAGATAGCGGAGTCAGGGGATATGGGGAGAAGGCAGGAACGGGGTACTGATTGGGGATGATCAGCCATGATCACATTGAATGGCGGTGCTGGCTCAAAGGGCCGAATGGCCTACTCCTGCACCTATTGTCTATTATTGTCTATTGACCCAAAACGTCACCCATTCCATCTTTCCAGAGATGCCGCCTTCCCCGCTGAGTTATTTGTGTCTGTCTTCGGTGTAAATGGCTTGAGGGGCCGAATGGCCTACTCCTGCACCTATTGTCTAAACCAGCTTCTGCAGTTCCCCTCCCCCCTCCTACACATTTGTTCTTTCCGGTACTTCTGGTACATGTTCCCGATGTTGGGGGAGTCCAGAACCAGGGGCCACAGTTTAAGAATAAGGAGTAAGCCATTTAGAATGGAGACGAGGAAACACATTTTCTCACAGAGAGTGGTGGGTCTGTGGAATTCTCTGCCTCAGAGGGCGGTGGAGGCCGGTTCTCTGGATACTTTCAAGAGAGAGCTAGACAGGGCTCTTAAAGATAGCGGAGTCAGGGGATATGGGGGAGAAGGCAGGAACGGGGTACTGATTGGGGATGATCAGCCATGATCACATTGAATGGCGGTGCTGGCTCGAAGGGCCGAATGGCCAACTCCTGCATCTATTGTCTATTGTCTACTTTGTATCTATGATTATGTGAATAAAAGCTCCGGGTTGAGGAAAAGACAAAGGGCAGTGTTCGATGCAGTGAGGATTCTTCAATATCCTGTTAAACACTCCGGGCTCTGTTGCTGGACCTCCATCAACATCTGTGGATTGTATTAATTGTCAGTGCCAGACAATTGGAAGAGTGGGTGTGGAGAGGTCATCATTCTGCAGGCAGCTGCTAGCTTCTTAATTCAATTTAAAATTCACATTGACATTGCCGAGTTCCCATAGCAATATCTCTCCTGACACTGATATCTTCTCCTCCAAGGTGGATGTGGAGAGGATGTTTCCACTGGCGGGAGAGTCCAGGAACCGGAGGGTCAATAGACAATAGACAATAGACAACAGGTGCAGGAGGAGGCCATTTGGCCCTTCGAGCCAGCACCGCCATTCAATGTGATCATGGCTGATCATCCCCAATCAGTACCCGGTTCCTGCCTTCTCCCCATATCCCCTGACTCCGTTATCTTTAAGAGCCCTGTCTAGCTGTCTCTTGAAAGCATCCAGAGAACCGGCCTCCACCGCCCTCTGAGGCAGAGAATTCCACACTCACAACTCTTTGTGTGAAAAAGTGTTTCCTCGTCTCCGTTCTAAATGGCTTACCAGTTAGAAAAAGAGCCACAGCCTCAGAATTCAAGGACGCATGAGGTGTTAGAGGTAGCGTTAAGGAACACTCATCGTCACAGGTCAGGCATTGAGGGGTGTAATACTGAGGCTCTATAAGGCGCTGGTCAGGCCGCATTTGGAGTATTGTGAATGGTTTGTACTAGAAACATAGAAACATAGAAATTAGGTGCAGGAGTAGGCCATTCGGCCCTTCGAGCCTGCACCGCCATACAATATGATCATTGATTAACTCAGTATCCCGACCTGCCTAGAGGCATCCATACCCTGATCCCCTTAGCCACAAGGGCCACATCTAACTCCCTCTTAAATATAGCCAATGGGAGGCCTCCACTACCCTCTGTGGCCAGAGAGTTCCAGAGATTCACCACTCTCTGTGTAAGCCATTTAGAACTCATCTCAAGAGGATTTCCCCTTTATCCACAGAGCTGTGACCCCTTGTCCTGGACTTCCCTAACATCGGGAACAATGAACAATCTCTGGAGTTTAGAAGGATGAGAGGACATCTTATTGAAACATACAAGATTATTAAGGGTTTGGACATGCTAGAGGCAGGAAACATGTTCCCGATGTTGGGGGAGTCCAGAACCAAGGGGCCACAGTTTAAGAATAAGGAGTAAGCCATTTAGAACGGAGACGAGGAAACACTTTTTGGCGAGTCTGTGGAATTTTCTGCCTGAGAGGGCGGAGGCGAGCATGAGTCCACTGGAGCTTGGGGGGAGGGGGGAGGGGGGGGGGGGGGGGGGGGAGGGGGGGGGGGACGGTTGGGGGGGGGGGGGGGGGGGGGGGGGGGAGCGGTGTGGAGGTTTGTGGCTGGAGTGGAGGGTTAAAATCTACTGGGCCCGGTTCTCCTGTCCTCTCACAAGAGTTGTCGCAGGCCGTAACCAGGAGCAGCTTTCTGCAGCGGGGGGCAGCAAATGGCCCGGCCTTCATTTAATTTAACAATTACCGATCCCAGACGAGCCGAGGAACAGGAAGACCAATGGGTGCTCGTCATCTGCCCAGCCGTTCTCCTTCCTGCGTATAGCTGCATCAAAGAGAAAGGAGGAGAGCGAATGAGAAAGTCTTCGGAAAAAGAGAGAGCGAGAAACATATATATATATATATATATATATCTATCTAAGATCGATTCCTCTGCTGCTCCCCACAATTATCACTAAGTGTACACGATGTTATACCATCTTCAGCCCACGCAATAGGCACCAGCGAACATTAGTCCATCGGAGATTTCATTAAGGACCAGGACCCAGGAGGAGCCAAATTGAGTTTGTATGGATCCCGCGCGCCTGCCCTCCCAGTTATGCCGATGAAGTGCGCCGTGTCTGGCAAGGGACGCGCCGTTGCCGTGGAGATGGGGACCAGGGAGCGCTGGGGGGTGAAACACAGAAACTACAGCCTGGCTTAAAGAAATCCACACAGAGCGTTGGAGTTACTTGGGCGTTGGAGGGACTGAAATGCTTGAATCTGTAGAATTCTCCCCATATCCCTTGACTCCCGATGTTGGGGGAGTCCAGAACCGGGGGCCACACAGTTTAAGAATAAGGGGTAAGGCATTTAGAACGGAGACGAGGAAACACTTTTTCACACAGAGAGTGGTGAGTCTGTGGAATTCTCTGCCTCAGAGGGCGGTGGAGGTCGGTTCTATGGATGTTTTCAAGAGGGAGCTAGATAGGGCTCTTAAAGAGTGGAGTCAGGGGATATGGGGAGAAGGCAGGAACGGGGTACTGATTGTGGATGATCAGCCATGATCACATTGAATGGCGGTTCTGGATCGAAGGGCCGAATGGCCTACTCCTGCACCTATTGTCTATTGTCTATTGCCAAGGGATCAACTTGGTTTTTAGAGATACAGCACGGGCACAGGCCCTTCAGCCCACTGAGTCCATGCCGACCCGTTCACACTAATAGAACTAATGATCCCATTCTCTCATCCACTCCCTACACACTGGCAGTGAAGAAAGCCAATGGCATGTTGGCCTTCATAACAAGAGGAGTTGAGTATAGGAGCAAAGAGGTCCTTCTGCAGTTGTACAGGGCCCTAATGAGACCACATCTGGAGCATTGTGTGGTCTCCAAATTTGAGAAAGGACATTCTGCTATTGAGGGAGTGCAGCGTAGGTTCACCAGGTTAATTCCCGGGATGGCGGGACTGTCCTATGTTGATAAAATGGAGCGGCTGGGCTTGTATACTCTGGAATTTAGAAGGAAGAGAGGGTATCTTATTGAAACATATAAGATTATTAAGGGTTTGGACACGCTAGAGGCAGGAAACATGTTCCCGATGTTGGGGGAGTCCCGAACCAGGGGCCACAGTTTAAGAATTTTTTGCATAGAGAGTTGTGAATCTGTGGAATTCTCTGCCTCAGAAGGCAGTGGTGGCCAATTCTCTGGATACTTTCAAGAGAGAGTTAGAGCTTTTAATGGTAGCAAAGTCAAGGGATATCGGGAGAAGGCAGGAACGGGGTTCTGATTGTGGATGATCGGCCATGATCACAGTGAATGGCGGTGCCGAATTGGCCTACTCCTGCACCTATTGTCTATTGCCTATTGTCTATTGACCCTGTGCATTGATGCAATCTATTCCTCTCTTGATTTTGAAACACTCTATAAAGAGTACAATACTCTAAATGTGGCTTCACCAATGTCTTATACAACTGTAGCATGGCCTCCCACCATCTAAACTCAATACTCTGATTGATGAAGGCCAAAGACTACTTGATCACCCTGTCCGCGTCTGAAGAAGGGTCTCGACCCGAGACGTCACCTATTCCTTCGCTCCATAGATGCTGCCTCACCCGCTGAGTTCCTCCAGCATTTTTGTCTACCTTCGGTTTTTCCAGCATCTGCAGTTCTTTCTTAAACAACCTACCCACGTGATGACTTCACACACACACGCACACACACACACACGCGCACACACACACACACACACACACACACACACACACAACATACACACACACACACACACACACACACACACACACACACACACACACACACACACACACACACGCATAACACACACACACACACACACACACACACACACACACACACAACAAACACACACACAAACACACACACACACACACACACACACACACACACACACACACACACACACACACACACACATACATACACACACACACACACACACACACACACACACACACACACACACACAAACACACACATACACACACACACACACACACACACACACACACACACACACACACAAACACACACACACATACACACACACATACATACACACACACACACACACACACACACACACACACACACACACACATACACACACACACAGACACACATACACACACACACACACACACACACACACACACACACACACACACACACACACACACACACACACACACACACACACACACACACACACACACACACACACACACACACACACACACACACACACACACACACATACACACACACAAACACACACACACACACACACACACCTAAACACACACACACACACGCACAAACACACACCAACACACACCCACACACACACACTCACACACACAGAATACAAAGAGGATGCTTTCCCCTGGTACATTTGGAACGATTAAAGACTGATATAGATTTATCACAGTAATCCAATCAAGTCTATTATACAAGCATTTCAGCCTTGTGGAAATCGGATTTGGAGCAGGCAGGCAGGCAGGCATCTGTAGGCGAGTCACCCTGAACCCTGGTGCACGTCCTTCCACCAAGCACGGGAAGCCAATTTCAGGGGGGAGGGAGAGGGGGGCGGGGAGAGACTTAATTTTTATTTATTATTAATAATCCGCGCATATGTGGGCGTCGACGGATTGCTGTGGCCCGTGTGGCCGCTCCCTTGTCCTCCCACCCGTCTCTAATGATGTATTTCAAGAGAGAGTTAGATTTAGCTCTTGGGCTGATGGAATCAAGTGGTATGGGGAGAAAGCAGGAACGGGGCACTCCATTCTGGATGATCAGCCATGATAGCGGTGCTGGCTCGGAAGGGGCCGAATGGCCTACTCCTGCACCTATTTACTATGTATCTAAACCGACACAAGGAACTGCAGATGCTGGTTTACTAAAAAAGAACAACCCACAAAGTACTGCTGAGTTAGACAATAGACAGTCGGTGCAGGAGATGGCCATTCGGCCCTTCAACCTAGCACCGCCATTCACTGTGATCATGGCTGATCATCCACAATCAGTACCCCGTTCCTGCCTTCTCCCCATATCCCTTGACTCCCGATGTTGGGGGAGTCCAGAACCAGGGGCCACAGTTTAAGAATAAGGAGCAAGCGATTTAGAACGGAGACGAGGAAACACTTTTTCTCACGGAGGGTGGTGAGTCTGTGGAATTCTCTGCCTCAGAGGGCGGTGGAGGCCGGTTCTCTGGATGCTTTCAGGAGAGAGCTAGATAGGGCTCTTAAAGATAGCGGAGTCAGGGGATATGGGGAGAAGGCAGGAACGGGGTACTGATTGTGGATGATCAGCCATGATCACATTGAATGGCGGTGCTGGCTTGAAAGGCCGAATGGCCTACTCCTGCACCTATTGTCTATTGTCTATTGCAAGAGTGGAACTCGCTATCAAAACATGGAGGAGACAGCCACGCGCGCATGCACACACACACACACACACGAGGCTTCGGAGGCTCAATCCAGCGCTAAAAGCGGAGATTTTAAAATCGGGATCACAAAAACTTGGGGGACCCAAGATGACCCCCACCTCTCAAAACATGAGGGGGACTTTCTTACTTTCATGCAGGTACAGCACGACTGATGAACAAGGACCCCCAGATCTCATTGTACTTCCCCTTCTCCTAACTTGACACCATTCAGATAATAATCTGCCTTTCTGATTTTGCCACCAAAGTGGACAACCTCACATTTATCCACATTAAACTTCATCTGCCATGCATCTGCCCACTCACCCAACAAGTCACCCTGCATTCTCATAGCATCCTCCTCACAGTTCACACTGCCATCCAACTTTGTGTCATCTACAAATTTGCTCATGTTACCTTTAATTCCTTCATCTCAATCATTAATGTATATTGTAAATCGCTGCGGTCCCAGCACCGAGCCTTGCGGTACCCCACTAGTCACTGCCTGCCATTCTGAAAGGGACCCGTTAATCCCTACTCTTTGTTTCCTGTCTGCCAATCACTTCTCTATCCATGTCAGCACTCTACCCCCAAATACCATGTGCCCTCATTTTGCCCACTAATCTCCTATGTGGGACCTTATCAAATGCTTTCTGAAAGTCCAGGTACACTACATCCACTGGCTCTCCCTTGTCCATTTTCCTAGTTACATCCTCAAAAAAATTCCAGAAGATTAGTCAAGCATGATTTCCCCTTCGTAAATCCATGCTGACTCGGACCGATCCTGTTACTGCTATCTAAATGTGCACCTATTTGCTTTCCAGGGAGATGCTAAATGCATTTCGTTGTCTCTGTACTGTACACTGTACACTGACAATGACAATTAAAGTTGAATCTGAATCTATTTCATCTTTTATAATTGACTCCAGCATCGATATGTCTGGTCTATAATTCCGCTTTTTCTCTCCTGCCTTTCTTAAAACGTTGGGTAACATTAACTACCCTCCAATCCACAGTAACTGATCCTGAATCTATAGAACATTGCCTACTCTAGAGGGATCGAGAACCAGAGGACATGGGTTTAAGATGAGGGAGGAAAGATTTAATGGGAACCTAAGTGGCATATTTTTTTACACAAGGGTGGTGAGTGTATGGAACGAGCTGCCGGAGGAGGTAGTTGAGGCAGGGACTCTCATAACATTTAAGAGACAATTGGACAGGTACATGGGATAGGATAGGTTTGGAGGGTTAGGGGCCAAGAGTGGGCAGGTGGGGCATTGTTGGTCGGCGTGGGCAAGTTGGGCCGAAGGGCCTTAAGCTCACATGTCCGTAAAGTGAAGAATAAAATTCTTGCAGCAGCATAATAGATATGTAAATGCAGTCTTCTGTTAGGATTATATGTGAAACTTCACATTCATCTCCACACAACAGGTGCTGGAGAATCTGTGATCAAGCTTCTGAACGGCCCTTCCATAAGCTAGGGTGGTGTCCGATTCACCTCTACCCCGTTGCAGACATTGGACTTTGTCTGTGGAGCTGGAGTAACTCAGCGGGACAGGCAGCATCTCTGGAGAGAAGGAATGGGTGATGTTTCGGGTCGAGACTCTTCTTTAGACAGAGAGTCAGGGGAGGGGAAAGCAAGAGATATAGACCGTGATACAGAGGGATATATGGAACGAATAAATGAACGATGGAACTGATGCGCCACAATGCTGAGAACTATATTCTGCACTCTGTATCCTCCGCCTGTTGTACTTGCATTTGAAGTGACAGTATTTAACCGCTGTCCCACGGTACGAGTTCATTCCAAGAGCTCTCCCGAGTTTGCCCTGATTTGAACTCGGAGATTTACGGTAATGGCCGCTCGTCGGTACTCGGGGCTCTCGTGGACATTTTTCATCCTGATGAAAAATCTTCACGAGTCTTCCCGTGCTTACCTGCCGTTAGTGGATCTTCCCGAGTACCTGCCGTTAGCGCTAAGAGACGTCCCCGAGCTCCGACATACCCGCTATGTTCATCCTCCCTGCTTACCACGAGTTTGATTTTTTTTTAAACTCGGGAGAGCTCTTGGAATGAACGCGCACCATGGGACAGGGCTATTAAGAAGCCCGGTTTGGGCGAAGTGGGCGACGCAGCCCGGGTTGGCACCACGGAGGCGTGAAGTGGGACCCGGTGGCGGTGAAGCCTCGCGGTGGCAGCGGGGCCTCCATGGCGGGCCGATGGTGAAGCCTCTGTGGCAGCCGGGCTGATGAGAGCGTGGAGGCCAACCGTGAGGGGGAGGGGAAGAACAATGGGGACCGCCGTGGGGGGGAGAACAATGCACAATTGAGGTGGGGGGGGAAGGACAATGGGGACCCAGCTTCAGGGATCTGCTGTGGTGTGGGTGGGGGGGGAGGGGAGACTTAAGGAGTAGCTGGTGTGCTTTGTAATGTTGTCAGCACCATAGGTGGTTGCTATTTGTATACATAGTGCATGCAAGCAAAGAATCTCACTGTGCCTAGTCACAGTTTAAGAAAGGGGATCTTATTGAAACATATAAGATTATTAAGGTTTTGGACATGCTAGAGGCAGGAAACATGTTCCCGATGTTGGGGGAGTCTAGAACCAGGGGCCACAGTTTAAGAATAAGGGGTAAGCCATTTAGAACGGAGACGAGGAAACGCTTTTTCTCACAGAGAGCTGTGAGTCTGTGGAATTCTCTGTGGAGGCCGGTTCTCTGGATACTTTCAAGAGAGAGCTAGATAGGGCTCTTAAAGATAGCGGAGTCAGGGGATATGGGGAGAAGGCAGGAACGGGGTACTGATTGGGGATGATCAGCCATGATCAAATTGAATGGCGGTGCTGGCTTGAAGGGCCGAATGGCCTACTCCTGTACCTATTGTCTATTGTATGACAATACAGTGTTCCATTCCTATTCCTATTTATTCATGGTATATCTGATCTAGTCAAGTCAACTTTATTTGTCACATGGACAGAGAAGGTGTACAGTGTAATGAAAGTGGCAATGCCTTGTCCGGAAGTGGCGGCTCGCCTGCAGTCCGTTCCTTTTTACTTTTTTTGTGTTGTTTTTTTTGTTTTGTCTAGTTAAGTTTTTGGTGTTTAGGTTATGTTTATGTGTGTGTGGGGGGGTGTTGAAACGGGGCTTTGCTGTCTCTCCCTTCGGGGGAATGCAACTTTTTTGTCGTATCCCCCTTCTCTGCCTCCGTCTGCGCTGAGGCCTAATGGCGGAGCTGGCGACCTCGAGACTCCGGAGGCAGAGCCTGTCAGGACTTGCCCTGGGCTCGCTCCCATGATGGCGGTCCGGCTCGGGGCTGGAACGGCGCTCCCGTGAGGGGCTGTGACGCTCCCGTGAGGGCGGCCTGACGCGGGGCTGAGACTCTCCCGTGAGGGGCGGCCCAGTCCAAGGGTGGAACGGCGCTCCCGTCGGAGCGGCCCAGCTCGAGGGTGGAACGGCGCTCCCGTCGGAGCGGCCCAGCTCGAGGGTGGAACGGCGCTCCCGTCGGAGCGGCCCAGCTCGAGGGTGGAACGGCGCTCCCGTCGGAGCGGCCCAGCTCGAGGGTGGAACGGCGCTCCCGTCGGGGCGGCCCAGCTCGAGGGTGGAACGGCGCTCCCGTCGGAGCAGCCCAGCTCGAGGGAGGAACGGTACTCACGTGAGGGCGATCCGGCTCGGGGCTGGAACGGTGCTCCGGTGGCTGGGACGACGTTCTGGCGGCGGTGACCTGAGTCCGGGGTTGAGCCGCGGGCCGGCGGCTGTGTCCGCTGGACTGGAGGGCGGCAGCTTCGACCACCCCGGGCCGCGGTGTTTGAACCGGCCCGTTCGCGGGGTTCGGTGAGCCACGGGACTGTTTGTACCATCGCCCGGTGGGGAATCGCCTCAGCGCAGAGGGAGAAGAGGAGGGAAGAGACTGCAGCCCTAAGATTTTTGCCTCCACCACAGTGAGGAGGTACTTGGAGGATTCACTGTGGTGGATGTTAATTTGTGTTTATTGTTGTTTATTATTGTATGTATGACTGCAGGCACGAAATTTCGTTCAGACCGTAAGGTCTGAATGACAATAAAGGTAATTCTATTCTATTCTATTCTATTCTTATCTTAATGGATAGCATGCAAAACAAAACATGTCCCTGTGCATGTGACACCACTAGATCAAACCCCAACACGGTGGGTCAGGCAGCATCACTGCAGTACATGGATAGGCAACATTTTGGCTTGGGACACGTCTTCAAGGAGTCAGGTATATGGAATGAGCTACCAGAGAAGGTAGTTGAGGCACATACTATGTTTACAATACATTTGGATAGTTACGTGGATGGGAAAGGTTTAGAGGGGTGTGCGTTTTCACACTTCTGTACCTCTTGCCATGATGATGGGAGAGGGGAGAAGAGGGAGTGGCCGGGGGGTGAGACTGGTCCTTGATGATGCTGCTGGCCTTGCCGAGGCAGCGTGAGGTGTAGATGGAGTCACGGGAAAGATGGCACTCCAGCAGTGCCGACACTGGAGAGGCGGGGGGGGAGGACAATGAGCTTGTGGGACTTCAACTCATAGCCTGGTCCTGAGAGGCAAGGGTTGATGCTGAGAGCCACAGCGGTACACTCAAGGCCATAAATCCCCATTGGAAAGATGTCATTGGGAAAGTGTAAAGCGGGAATGGGCAGCAAGAGGTCGCTGAGACAAGTAGAAGACATTTTTCTTCACTGGCCCTCTCCTGGGGTCTGATGAAAGGTTTCAGAGTGTGAAGTTAGCTAGATATTGATTCTCATAAATACAATGTATTACTTTACTAAGATCAATATGAGGGCAGTCTTCAGCAGGAAAGGCGGCAGAAATTGGCTCTCTCTTCCCTTATTGCAACACTAATGCTGCAATTCATTCTAGATCGCCTTACCTGCCTCGATCAAGTCATAGATGGTGTGGAAAGGAATCAAACTGCGTTGGCATGACATGTGAAATCCCAGAAGCTCAATCAATCCTTAAAGGACTATCTTCTGCACAATACCACTCTGAAGAAGGGTCCCGACCCGAAACGTCACCTATCCATGTTCTCCACAGATGCTGCCTGACCCGCTGAGTTACTCCAGCACTCTGTGAAACGCCACCTATCCATGTTCTCCACAGATGCTGCCTGACCCGCTGAGTTACTCCAGCACTCTGTGAAACGTCACCTATCCATGTTCTCCACGGATGCTGCCTGACCCGCTGAGTTACTCCAGCACTCTGTGAAACGTCACCTATCCATGTTCTCCACAGATGCTGCCTGACCCGCTGAGTTACTCCAGCACTCTGTGAAACGTCACCTATCCATGTTCTCCACAGATGCTGCCTGACCCGCTGAGTTACTCCAGCACTCTGTGAAACGTCACCTATCCATGTTCTCCACAGATGCTGCCTGACCCGCTGAGTTACTCCAGCACTCTGTGAAACGTCACCTATCCATGTTCTCCAGACATGCTGCCTGACGCGCTGAGTTACTCCAGCATTTAGATTAGAGATACAGCGCGGAAACAGGCCCTTCGGCCCACTGAGTCCACACCGACCAGCGATTCCCGCACACTTACAACTCTCCTACACACACTGCGTACAATAATTACCAAGCCAATTAACCTACAAACAAGTCAAATCAAGTCAAGTTTATTTGTCACACACACATACAGGATGTGCAGTGAAATGAAAGTGGCAATGCCTGCGGGATTGTGCAAAACTACAGAACAGAACAGAACCAGTATTTACATTTTTAAAAAGACACAACAGTATTTACACCCTGGTGGGATCAGAGTTTACAGTCCTGACGGCCTGTGGGAAGAAACTCCGTCTCATCCTCTCTGTTCTCGCAGGGTGACAGCGGAGGCTCTACGTCTTTGGAGTGTGGGAGGAAACCGGAGCACCAGGAGAAAACCCACACAGATCACGGGGATGACGTACAAACTCCGTACAGACAAGCAAGGAGAGTGGGGACTGGAAGGTCGGTTAGAGGAAGGGAGGAGTGTGGCTTAGGGGCAAAGTTTCAGCAGGGGAATGTCAGGAGGCTCTTCTTAAAGAGAGACGCACACTCACAGTTGACATTTTTAAATGGCAGCTATCTTTTGAATCAAGCTTTTAACAGACTTTACTTCCTTAGTCCTTTTTCACGCAGAGAGTGGTGAGTCTCTGGAATTCTCTGCCACAGAAGGTAGTTGAGGCCAGTTCATTGGCTATATTTAAGAGGGAGTTAGATGTGGCCCTTGTGGCTAAAGGGATCAGGGGGTATGGAGAGAAGGCAGGTACGGGATACTGAGTTGGATGATCAGCCATGATCGTATTGAATGGCGGTGCAGGCTCGAAGGGCTGAATGGCCTACTCCTGCACCTATTTTCGCATGTGTGTGTGTGTGAGTGAGTGAGTGTGACAATGTGGGGGAGTTGGAAGAAAATATGGCGGGAATAAAAGGAAAAATGGGATTAATGTTAAGGGCTGTCCCACTGTACGAGGTAATTCAAGAGTTCTCCCGAGCTTCTCTTGATTCGAACTTGGAGATTTACGGTAATAGCCGCTCGTAGGTACTCGGGGACATTTTTCAACATGTTGAAAAATCTTCACGAGTCTTCACGAGCTTGCCGAGTACCTACCGTTAGCGTTACGAGCCGCTAAGAGACGTCCCGAGCTCCGACGTACCCGCTACGTACATTCCACGTGCTTACCACGAGTTTGATTTTTTTTAAACTCGGGAGAGCTCTGGAATGACCTCGTACAGTGGGACAGGGCTTTTAGTTTGCACTATTATAGTCAGTCCAATTACTGCTTATTACTGATTATTAATTGATTGTATTACTGATTATTGTATATTTATACGCGTTTTTATTGCATTCATGTCTGTCTGCAGCAGGCAAGAATTTCATTGTATGTAGCTCGTGCATATGGCATCTAAACATTCTCGACTTTCCTAATTAGTGTAAAGGGGCAGTTTGCAGTCGGCATTGACTTGATGGGCTGAAGGGCCAGCTTCTGTTGAAACAAGGAACTGCACAGACTGGAGTCAAACTTAAGGACAAGTGCACAGTGGCACAGCGGTAGAGTCGAAACATAGACAATAGGTGCAGGAGTAGGCTATTCGGCCCTTCGAGCCAGCACCACCATTCAATATGATTATGGCTGATCATCCACAATCAATACCCCGTTCCTGCCTTCTCCCCATATCCCTTGATTCCGTTAGCCCTAAGAGCTAAATCTAACTCTCTCTTGAAAACATCCGGTGAATTGGCCTCCACTGCCTTTTGTGGCAGAGAATTCCACAGATTCACAACTCTCTGGGTGAAAACGTTTTCCTCATCTCAATCCTAAATGGCCGACCCCTTATTCGTGTTGCCTCACAGCGGCAGAGACCCGGGTTCGATCCTGACTACGGGTGCTGCACACGTTCCAGTTTGTAATGATGGTGACGCACTAGAGATGGTTGAAAACTTAAAATACCCAGATCATAGCGGCTTGGTTTGGGAACAGCTCCATCCAAGACCGCCAGAAATCGCAGTGAATTGTAGACGCAGCCCAGACCATCACACAAACCAACCTCCCTTCCATTGATCAGCAGTACTCCGGACTGTCAAAGCTGCCACAGCCAGACATAAAAACTGCTTTTTTCCATGAGTAGTAGCTCTACTCAATAACCAAAAATCTGTAGCCTCCTTTTGCTGTGGTATTTCAATTAATTCACATGTTTAATCAATAATGTTTTATTAATAATGTTTAATGTTTTATGTATCATTCCTAACTGTCACTGTATGTCATGTTGTCACTTACGGGCGGAGCACCAAGGCAAATTCCTTGTATGTGAATACTTGGCCAATAAATTTATTCTTAAACTTATTCATTCATTCATTCATTATGTGTTCTTAAGTGGGAGACGGGAGGTTGTGGGGGGGGGGGGGGGGGGGGGGGAGAGTTGGGAGGAGTATGGTCTGTTACTGTGCTCAGGAGTGAGAGCAGCTAAACTAAACTAAACTGTACTGAGTTAGCATGTTCTCCCTGTGACCACATGGGCCGAAGGGCCTGTTTCCACGCTGCGCCTCTAAACTAAACTAAACTAAACTAAAACCTCCCTCGCCCGTGTGGACGTGTTAGCTGGGAGGCGTTGTGTGTGTGTGTGTGTGTGTGTGTGTGTGTGTGTGTGTGTGTGTGTGTGTGTGTGTGTGTGTGTGTGTGTGTGTGTGTGTGTGTTGTGTGTGTGTGCGTGCGTGTGTGTGCGCATGTGTGCATGTGTGTGTGCGTGTAAGCGCGTGTGTATGTGCGCGCGCGTGTGTGTGCGTGTACATGCGTGCATGTGCGTGCGCGTGTGTGTGCGCGTGTGCGTGTGCGCGTGTGCATGTGTGCGTGCGTGCATGCGTGCGTGCGTGTGTGTGTGCGCGTGTGTGTGCGTGCGTGCGTGTGTGCGTGCGTGTGTGGGTGTGCGTGTGTGCGTGCGTGTGTGTGAGTCTGCTCTCTGCCACCGACCTGTTGGTAAAACAGCAGCCTGCCCCTCTATCTGCCTATCGTGTCTGCTTAAAAGATTTTTTTCTCTGAGACCTAAGTCCATCTGTTCTCTCCAATTTAAGTCATTCAAATGTTGACATAAATGGCAGCAAGGGGCCAGGTCAGAAGCATGGTACATCCTAGTGTTTACTTACAAGGGCAAATTGTTTCAGTAACAATGAGGAAGGCTGCGCGCATTTTGCTTAATAAGATTTGGACTGGGCTGCCTGACAGACTGGGACGGTCTGGAGTGACATGGGCTAGCTAGCACTCTGTGAATGCGTCCCACTCCCCTCATAGCTGCGAGCTCTCTCCCTCGCTATTGTCCTCCCAATATTGTGTTTGCTGTTCCGAGCTGCTTCTCCCTCCAGCCGTGCCCAATCAGCAACCCCCCCTCTCCATCCCGCTCCGTCCTCTCTCTCCCTCCCTATCTCCCTCTCTCACCCACCCACCAACCTCCCTCTCCCTCTCCCCACTACAAGCCCAGCTGCAAATGCTTGCTGCCATGGGTAATTGGCTAAGGTTTGATGAATGGGCTGGTACAGGTGGCTCCCGTATGCTTTCCACGACAGGGTTTATCCAGAGGCTGCCGGGTCCTAATCGAATTTGGGGGGGGAATTTCCTTGCAGCCTTAAGCGAGCCGAGTATTGACCAAAGAAGAACACATCAGCCCCTATTGTCTGTAACTCAAACTGTACAATGGCCTCAACCGATCTCCCATCTGTCTCCCACCGACCAGGTGCTGTGTGCCTCCATACCTTAGTCCCATAACGAAGCTTACAACCCAACGTATCAACATCGGGTAGTTCATACGTTTTACGAGTAGAATTAGGCCATTCGGCCCATCACGTCTACTCTGCCATTCAATCATGGCTGGTCTATCTCTCCCTCCTAACCCCATTCTCCTGCCTTCACCCCCGACACCTGTACTAATCAAGAATCTATCTATCTCTGCCTTAAAAATGTCCACTTTTTGGCCTCCACAGCCTTCTGTGGCAATGAATTCCACAGATTCACCACCCTCCGTCTAAAGAAATTCCTCCTCCTCTCCTTCCGAAAGAAACGTTCTTTAATTCTGAGGCTGTGACCTCTGGTCCTAGACTCTCCCACTAGTGGAAACATCCTCTCCACTTCCACTCTATCCAGGACTTTCACTATTCGGTAAGTTTCAATGAGTTCCCCCCTCATTCTTGTAAACTCCAGCGAGTGCAGGCCCAGCGCCATCAAACGCCCATCATATCCTAAACCAATCATTCCTGGGATCATTCTCGTAAACCTCCTCTGGACTCTCTCCAACGCCAGCACATCCTTCCTCAGAGACGGGGCCCAAAATTGCTCACAATACAGTAGAATCAGTGGAAGCAAAGAAGTGCAGATGCTAGATTACATCAAAGATAGACGCAACGTGCTGGAGTAACTCAACGTGTCTGAAGAAGAGATACAACTTGGAAACAGGCCCATCGGCCCACCGGGTCCGTGCCGACCAGCGATCACCCTTACACTAGTTCCATCCTGTACCCTAGGGGGGCAATTTACAGAGGGCCCATTAACCTACAAACCCGCACGTCTTTGGGACGTGGGTGGAAACCGGAGCACCCGGAGAAAACCCACGCGGTCACAGAGAGAACGTGCAAACTCCATACAGGCAGCAAGGTCAGGAATGGGTGACGTTTCATGTCGGAACACAGAGAGTTGTGAGTGTGGAATTCTCTGCCTCAGAGGGCGGTGGAGGCCGGTTCCCTGGATACTTTCAACAGAGAGCTAGATAGGGCTCTTAAAGATAGCGGAGTCGGGGGATATGGGGAGAAGGCAGGAACGGGTTACTGACTGGGGATGATCAGCCATGATCACATTGAATGGCGGTGCTGGCTCGAAGGGCAGAATGGCCTACTCCTGCACCTATTATCTATTGTCGAGACCCTTCTTCGGACTGAGATTCAGGGGAGAGGGTGTCTAGAGATATGGAGGGGTAAGATGTGAAGATGACAGATCAAAGCAGAAGGTAGACACAAAAAGCTGGAGTAACTCAGCGGGTGAGGCAGCATCTGTGGAGAAAAGGAATAGATGACGTTTCGGTCAAGACCTCTTCAGTCTGAAGAAAGGTCTTGACCCAAAACGTCACCTATTTCATTTTCTCCAGAGATGCTGTCTGACCCGCTGAGTTACTCCAGCTTTTTGTGTCGATCTTCAGTTTAAACCAGCATCTATAGTTCCTTCCTACACAGATGTTAGTTTAGTTTAGCTTAGAGATGCAGCGCGGAAACAGGCCCTTCGGCCCACCGGGTCCGCGCCGACCAGCGATCCCCGGCACACTAACAATATCCAACACACACCAGGGACAATTTATTTTACATTTACCAATGCCAATTAACCTGAAAACCTCGACGTCTTTGGAGTGTGGGAGGAAACCAAAGATCTTGGTTTATACTCTCTAGAATTTAGGAGATTGAGAGGGGATCTTATAGAAACTTACAAAATTCTTAAGGGGTTGGACAGGCTAGATGCAGGAAGATTGTTCCCGATGTTGGGGAAGTCCAGGACAAGGGGTCACAGCTTAAGGATAAGGGGGAAATCCTTTAAAACCGAGATGAGGAGAACTTTTTTCAAACAGAGAGTGGTGAATCTCCGGAACTCTCTGCCACAGAGGGTAGTTGAGGCCAGTTCATTGGCTATATTTAAGAGGGAGTTAGATGTGGCCCTTGTGGCTAAGGGGATCAGGGGGTATGGAGAGAAGGCAGGTACGGGATACTGAGTTGGATGATCAGCCATGATCATATTGAATGGCGGTGCAGGCTCGAAGGGCCGAATAGCCTACTCCTGCACCTAATTTCTATGTTTTTATGTTTCTATCTTGGAGAAAACCCACGCAGGTCACGGGGAGAATGTGCAAACTCCATACAGACCTGAGCCCGTGGTTGGGATCGAACCCGGGTCTCCGGCGCTGCAGTCGCTGTGAGGCAGCAACTCTACTGCTGCGCCGTGTATTGTGAAAGGAATGGGAGGGGGGGGGGGGGGTGCACAAGCTGACAGAGTAATGTTCAAGAAGGAACTGCAGATCCTTTCCGGGTCTCGACCTATTTCCTTCAGTAAGACAGAGGTGATTTTATTTGATCCCAGTGGCTGCCGTGAACCTCCATTTGTTGATTTAGGTCCATTGTCAAGGTACGTGAAGCCAACAGTTGTGAACCTGGGTTTTAGGATGGACAGTGACTTTAAATTAGATCGCCAAATATGCGCGGTGGTTAAGTCCAGCTTCTTTCACCTAAGGAAGCTGGCGAAGGTGAAGCCCATTCTCGAGCGGCAGCATTTTGAGACAGTAATCCATGCCTTTATTACATCTAGGCTGGATTACTGTAACGCACTCTATTTTGGAGTTGCTCGTTCTTCACTGGCTCGTCTCCAGTTGGTTCAGAATGCTGCTGCTCGCCTTTTAACAGGGACTCGAAAGAGGGAGCACATATCGCCAATTCTGGCCTCCCTACACTGGCTCCTGGTGCACTTTCGAGTTCATTTTAAGATGCTGTTATTTGTTTTTAAATCTCTGAATGGGCTCGCCCCGCCTTACCTCTCTGAGCTGCTCCACCCATACGCTCCTGCCCGGTCCCTCAGGTCAGCTGGTCAGCTGCTCCTGGAGGTACCGAGGTCTAGTCGGAGGCTCAGAGGGGATAGAGCCTTCTCTGTTGCTGCTCCGGCACTCTGGAACACCCTGCCATTGCACATCAGACTGGCCCCCTCACTGTCCATCTTCAAATCCAGTGTTAAAACACATTTGTACTCCCTGGCTTTTGACCATGCCTGAGGCTTTGCTTCTGTTTTTGGCGTTTTTAATGTTTCTTTATTTTACATGTCTTTTCCTACTGTTTCTTTTGATTGTTATTATTGGTGTGTATTAACTTTGTTGTCAATGATTAGTGATGTACAGCACTTTGTTGCAGCTATGATTGTTTTTAAAGTGCTCTATAAATAAAATGATTATTATTATTCACTCCATAGATGCTGCCTCAGCCGCTGTGTTTCTCCAGCACTTGTGTCCACCAGCTGACAGAGAAATGTATGTAGACTTGTGCTGCTCACCGTGAGGAGAACAGGCACCTTGTGGGTGTGTGTGCAGCAACTCAGCGTGAAGGCAGAACAACTCAATCTTTCTCTTTCCCTCTCCGCAAAGTCCAGAATAAAGGATTAGTTGAGAAGGAAGCGCCTGTCAACATTAATGTTACAGAGTGCGGCTCCGGGGCGAAATTACCAGGACGTGTGTTATCTGGGTTGGCCCGTGATTTACGGCCCGCTCCCTGACACGCCGTCGGGAAGGCGGCCGTGACGGGCAATGGGCACTGAGGGAGACATGCAGCCTGCGGGGTGCAGTTTGCTGCATGACTCTCTCTGTCGCTGCGGACACCATATGACTCCTGCCGTTGACGGCCCTCACTCACTCTGATGCAAAGGCACTTTCATTATCGGTGGGGTAATGGGCGTCGCGGGAGCCCTGCGGAGCAGCGCCTGCTGACGGATCGCTCCCATCCTCTTCCTAATATCGCTCTCGCCCCGCACACCACGTCGCAGTGCCGCGCAACCCTCCTCCCCGTGTCTCCCAGTCCTCAAGCTTAGAGCTTATGTGTAGGGACGAACCGCATAGAGTCACAGAGTGAGGATAGACTCAATATGCTGGAGTAACTCAGGGGGACAGGCAGCATTTGGTCAATAGACAATAGGTACAGGAGTGGGCCATTCGGCCCTTCGAGCCAGCACCGACATTCAATGTGGTCGTGGCTGATCATCCCCAATCAGTACCCCGTTCCTGCCTTCTCCCCATATCCCCTGACTCCGCTATTTTTAAGAGCCCTATCTAGCTCTCTCTTGAAAGCATTCAGAGAACCGGCCTCCACCGCCCTCTGAGGCAGAGAATTCCACAGACTCACCACTCTCTGTGAGAAAATGTGTTTCCTCGTCTCCGTCCACATCTGTCCAAACCTGTCCTATACACGTACCTGTCCAACTGTCTCTTAAACATTGGGATAGTCCCAGCCTCAACTACCTCCTCTCACAGCTTGTTTCATCAACTGCAGATGCTGGTTTACACCGAAGATAGACACAAAATGCTGGAGTAACTCATCTCACAGAGAGTGGTGAGTCTGTGGAATTCTCTGCCTCAGAGGGCGGTGGAGGTCAGTTCTCTGGATGCTTTCAAGACAGAGCTAGATAGGGCTTTTAAAGATAGCAGAGTCAGGGGATATGGGGAGAAGGCAGGAACGGGGTACTGATTGGGGATGATCAGCCATAATCACATTGAATGGCGGTGCTGGCTCGAAGGGCCGAATGGCCTACTCCTGCACCTATTCACCATTGTCAGTCCTAAATGGCCTACCCCTTATTCTTAAACTGTGGCCCCTGGTTCTGGGCTCCCCCAACATGGGGAACATTGTTCCTGCATCTCGCCTGTCCAATCCTTTCATAATTTGATATGTTTCTCTCAGATTCTTGTTGGGTTGTGGTTTCTGTGGCAGCGATGGTTGGCTCCATCACATTGAATGTTGACTTGTCTCTCCTCCAGGTGCGAACCCCTCACAACAGAACGACATGGGGCACACACCCATCGATTACGCCAAGGACGGCAAAGTCAAGGATCTCCTGAAGGGGGCGGAAGTGAAGGCAAGTGACCTTGCGGGTGAGGCAGCATCGATGGAGCGAAGGAATGGGTGACGTTTCGGGTCGAGACCCTTCTTCAGACTGAAAGTCACGGGAAAGGGAAATGATCGATGTGGAGAGATAAAGAACAATAAATGAAAGATATGCAAATAAAGTAACGATGATTAAGGAAACAGGCCCTTGTTAGCTGTCTGTTGGGTCACAAGTGGAGAGCAGTCATGAACTATAATCTACCACGTGACAATTAACTGTAACTAAACAGTCTGAAGTAGGGTCTTGACCTGAAACGTCACCCCTTCCTTCCATCCAGAGATGCTGCCTGTCCCACTGAGTTACTCCAACATTTTGTGTCTATCTTCGGTGTAAACCAGCATCTGCAGTTTAGGGAACGAGCTGTACAAGTTGTACAGGTACATGTACAGGACAGGCTTGGAGGGATATGGACCAAATGCAGGCAGTTGATAATTTCGGGTCAGGACCCATCTTCACGGTGGCGCAGCAGTAGAGTTGCTGCCTTACAGAGAATGCAGCGCCGGGGACCCGGGTTCGATCCCGACCACGGGTGCTGTCTGTATGGGGTTTGTACGTTCTCCCTGTGACCTGCGTCGGTTTCCTCCCACCATCCAAAGACGTGCAGGTTTGTAGGTTCATTGGTTTGGTAAATGTAAAAATTGTCCCTAGTGGGCGTAGGATTGTGTTAATGTGCGGGGATCGCTGGTCGACTCGGACCCAGTGGGCTGATGGGCCTGTTTCCGTGCTGTATATCTAAACTAAACCTGAAACGTCACCTATCCATATTCTCCGGAGATGCTGCCCTGGCCCGCTGAGTTACTCCAGTACTTTGTGTCTTTTTTAAAAATAAACAAGCATCTGCAGTTCGTTGTTTCTGCGTTTCACTGTACCTCGGTACACATGACACTAATAAACCTCCAATGCCTACACTCTGTGTAGGACCAGCTCGCTACTCCTGCATCTCCATGCAAGATGATATTCACCTCTCTCTCAAGCTGGAAAGCAGTCTTTAACAGAACGGCACTTTATAAATCTTATTACGGGATTCTTCCTCTGGCTGTGCATGACCAAAGGCTTTTTCCTTTACAAAATAAGAAAATGCCTTTCTGTTCCCATTACATTGATTGGCCACCTGATTGAATTACCCGCGAGCATCCAGCTCCATTTTCATAAGAATCCAGATAGCGAGCAGCTAATGTCATTGGGCCCTGGGTCATTGAGAACACAGATCCCGCACAGCCAACCATCAAACCACGCCTCGCCCGCAAGGGAACGTCCCCACCATTGTTTCTCTCGATCTCTTTAGTTTAGTCTTTGTTTAGTTTAGATATACAACGAGGAAAGTGGCCCTTCAGCCCACCTAGTCCGTGTCGACCAACAAACTATACGCGCTAGGGAGGGAGGTGTGAGAGAGGAAGTTAAAAAACTGTCTTCAGAGGGAGGTGTCAGAGAGGTGTCTTCGGTGGGAGGTGCCTGAAGAAGGGTTTCGGGCCGAAACGTTGCCTATTTCCTTCGCTCCATAGATGCTGCTGCACCCGCTGAGTTTCTCCAGCACTTTTGTCTACCTACGCGCGAGGGACTATTTACAGCAGACAATTAACCTACAAACCTGTACTTCCCAGCTGTTATCAGGCAACTGAACCATCCTACAACAACCAGAGAGCAGTGCTGAACTACTATCTACCCCATGGGTGACCCTCGGACTATCCTTGATCGGACTGTGCTGGCTTTACCTTGCACTAAACGTTATTCCTGTAAAGAAGGGTCTCGACCCGAAACGTCACCTTTTCCTTCGCTCCATAGATGCTGCCTCACCCGCTGAGTTTCTCCAGCCTTTTTGTCTACCTTCGATTTTTCCAGCAGCTGCAGTTCCTTCTTAAACAATTATTCCCTTATCGTGTATCTGTACACTAAATGGATTGATTCTAATTCTTTGTTGTATCGAGTCTATAGATAAGATTAGATATTGTTCAGCCAGAGCTGAACGCACTTCTCGGCATCTGAACACGATGGTGTCTGTCTTGTCACTTCTTGTGCGTGGTGGTGGGAGGATTGGTGGAAACAGGGCCGCGACGTGAACGCTCTTTCCTTCACCCCGATCGATTGTAATCATGTGTTGTCTTTCCGCTGACTGGTTAGCGCGCAACAAAAAGCTTTTCACTGTACCTCGGTACACGTGACAATAAACTAAACTGTAACTGAACTTTGGAGTGTGGGAGGAAACAGGAGCAACCGGAGACTGCCCTCTTCTCCGTGGCCAACATGAAGCCAGATTATTGTACAGGGCCCTAGTGAGACCACACCTGGAGTATTGTGTGCAGCTTTGGTCCCCTAATTTGAGGAAGGACATTCTTGCTATTGAGGGAGTGCAGCGTAGGTTCACCAGGTTAATTCCCGGGATGGCGGGACTGTCATATGCTGAGAGAATGGAGCGGCTGGGCTTGTACACTCTGGAGTTTAGAAGGATGAGAGGGCATCTTATTGAAACATTTAAGATTATTAAGGGTTTGGACACGCTAGAGGCAGGAAACATGTTCCCGATGTTGGGGGAGTCAAGAACCAGGGACCACAGTTTAAGAATAAGGGGTAAGCCATTTAGAACGGAGATGAGGAAACACTTTTTCTCACAGAAAGTTGTGAGTCTGTGGAATTCTCTGCCTCAGAGGGCGGTGGAGGCAGATTGTCTGGATGCTTTCAAGAGAGAGCTAGATAGGGCTCTTAAAGAGTAGGCCATTCAGCCCTTCGAGCCAGCACCGCCATTCAATGTGATCATGGTTGATCATCCACAATCAGTACCCCGTTCCTGCCTTCTCCCCATATCCCCCGACTCCGCTATCTTTAAGAGCCCTATCCAGCTCCCTCTTGAAAGCATCCAGAGAACCGGCCTCCACCACCCTCTGAGGCAGATAATTCCACAGATTCACAACTCTCCGTGAGAACAAGTGTTTCCTTGTCTCCGTTCTAAATGGCTTACCACTTATTCTTAAACTGTGGCCCCTGGTTCTGGACTCCCCCAACATCGGGAACATATTTCCTGCCTCTAGCGTGTCCAAACCCTTAACAATCATATGTTTCAATGAGATTCCCTCTCATCCTTCTGCACTCCAGAGTGTACAAGCCCAGCCGCTCCATTCTCTCAGCCTATGACAGTCCCGCCATCCCGGGAATTAACCTTGTAAATCTACGCTGCACTCCCTCAATAGCAAGAATGTCCTTCCTCAAATTAGGGGACCAAAACTGCACACAATACTCCAGGTGTGGTCTCACTAGGGCTCTGTACAACTGCAGAAGGACCTCTTTGATCCTATACTCAACTCCTCTTGTTATGGGGCGGTAATGGGGTGAGCGGAAGGGTACGCAATGCCCTGTGTGTACATGCCTGCAGCAACAGTGGCGATGGCCGTCTCCTGCCCGATGATGTGTTCCTTCAGTCTCTGCTCCAGCGGGAACCGCCTGCGTTCCTCTGCCTCTCGCCTCCGCTGCAGCTCCTGGTACTGTACGCGAAAGAAACACAACAACTTCAGGCAAAGTGTCACAACTCCTCCAATCCATCCAAGGACCCAAACAGTCTTTCCAGGTGCGGCAGAGGTTCACCTGCACCTCCTCCAACCTCATCTACTGCATCCGCTGCTCTAGGTGTCAGCTGATCTACATCGGTGAGACCAAACGCCGGCTTGGCGATCGCTTCGCCCAACACCACACAGTTCGCAATAACCAACCTGATCTCCCGGTAGCCCAGCACTTCAACTCCCCCTCCCATTCCCAATCTGACCTTTCTGTCCTGGGCCTCCTCCATGGCCAGAGTGAGTCCCACCGTAAATTGGAGGAGCAGCACCTCATATTTCGCTTGGGTAGTTTACACCCCAGCGGTATGAACATTGACCTCCAATCTCAGGTAGTCCCTGCTTTCTCCCTCCTTCCCCTCCCCTTCCCAGCTCTCCCACAGCCCACTGTCTCCGCCTCTTCCTTTCTTCTTCCTGCCTCCACCCCCACATCAGTCTGGAGAAGGGTCTCGGCCCGAAACGTCACCTATTTCCTTCACTCCATAGATGCTGCCTCACCCGCTGAGTTTCTCCAGCATTTTTGTCTACCTTTTGTTTTGTTCAGTTCAGTTTAGTTTAGGAGATACAGCGTGGAAACAGGCCCTTCGGCCCACTGAATCGGTGCCGACCAGCGATCCCGGCACACCAACACAATCCGACACACACTTGGGACAATTTACAATTTTCCACAGCTGATTACCCTACAAACCTGCACGTCTTTGGAGCGTTGGAGGAAACCGAAGATCTCGGAGAAAACCCACGCAGGTCACGGGGAGAACGTGCAAACTCCGTACAGACAGCACCCGTAGTCAGGATCGAACCCGGGTCTCTGGCGCTGTGAGGCGGCAGCTCTACCGCTGCGCCACCGTGCCGCATGCTCACATAAACCTTTTAATGAATGGCGGCACGGTGGTGCAGCGGTAGAGTTGCTGCCTCACAGCGCCAGAGACCCGGGTTCAATCCTGACTACGGGTGCTGTCTATGCCGAGTTTGCACGTTCTCCCGTTAGTTTCCTCAGGGTGCGCGGGTTTCCTCCCACATTCCAAAGGCGTGCAGGTTTATTGGTTAATCGGCTTCGGTAAATTGTCCCTGGTGGGTGTAGGATAGTGTTAGTGTACGGATGACCCCGGGTCGGCACGGACTCGCTGGGCCGAAGGGCCTGTTTCCACGTTGTATCTCCTCAAACTAAAACTATCTCACTGCCTTTCCATCTCTGGCCTTTGTCTACCCATCTGCCAATGATTCGCTCCTCACCTGTATCCACCTATCATTTGCCAGGCTTTGCCCAGCCTCCAGCTATCTCCCCCCTACTTCAGTCAGTCCCCACCCGAAACGTCACCTAGTCTAGTCAAGTTTATTTGTCACATACACATACGAGATGTGCAGTGAAAATGAAAGTGGCAATGCTCGCGGACTTTGTGCAAAAAGACAAACAGACAAACAAACTATAAACACAATCATAAACACACATATATTCTTTTACATATTAAAGATTGGAAAGAAAAACGTTCAGTAAAGTTAGTCCCTGGTGAGATGGGAGTTTACAGTCCGAATGGCCTCTGGGAAGAAACTCCTTCTCAACCTCTCCGTTCTCACCGCATGGCAACGGAGGCGTTTGCCTGACCGTAGCAGCTGGAACAGTCCGTTGCAGGGGTGGAAGGGGTCTCCCATGATTTTATTTGCTCTGGAGTTGCACCTCATGATGTATAGTTCCTGCAGGGGGGTGAGTGAAGTTCCCATAGTGCGTTCGGCCGAACGCACTACTCTCTGCAGAGCCTTCTTGTCCTGGGCACAGAAATTCCCAAACCAGATGTTAATATTTCCGGACAAGATGCTTTTCACCGCCGCTGAGTAGAAGCACTGGAGGATCCTCGGAGACACTCTGAATTTCCTCAATTGCCTGAGGTGGTAAAGGCGCTGCCTTGCCTTACTCACGAGTGCTGCGGTGTGTGATGTCCATCTCATATCCTCAGAGATGTGGATCCTAATCATGTTTCCCATAGATGCTGCCTGAACCGCTGAGGTACTTCAGCACTTTGTATCTTTTTTTAGTGTGAAGGTGACCAGGAGGGCCGAAGGGCCTGTTTCCGTGCTTTATCTTTCTATCAATCAATCAACACCCCCCTGTCCTGAGCCTGTACCTTTGAGCGAGAGGATAAATGTGGGGTTACACAAAAAAAAGCTGGAGAAACTCAGCGGGTGCAGCAGCATCTATGGAGCGAAGGAAATAGGCAACGTTTCGGGCCAAAACCCTTCTTCAGACTGATCGGGGGCGGGGGTGGGCGGGAACAAGAAAGGGGAAAAGGAGGAGGAGCCCGAAGGCTGGGGGATGGAAGGAGACAGCAGGGGGGCTGAGGAAGGGGAGGAGACAGCAAGGACTAACAAAATTGGGAGAATTCGATGTTCATGCCCCCGGGATGCAGACTCCCCAAACGGAATATGAGGTGCTGTTCCTCCAATTTCCGGTGCTGCTCGCTGTGGCCATGGAGGAGACCCAGGACAGAGAGGTCGGAGACGGAGTGGGAGGGGGAGTTGAAGTGCTGAGCCACCGGGAGGTCAGCTTGGTTATTGCGGACCGAGCGGAGGTGTTCGGCGAAACGATCGCCCAATGTGGGGTTATCCACTTTGGTGGCAAAAACAGGAAGGCAGATTATTATCTGAATGGTGTCAAGTTGGGAAAAGGGGAAGTACAACGGGATCTGGGGGGCCCTTGTTCATCAGTCAATGAATGTAAGCATGCAGGTACAGCAGGCAGTGAAGAAAGCCAATGGCATGTTGACCTTTATAACAAGAGGCGTTGAGTATAGGAGCAAATAGGTCCTTCTACAGTTGTACAGGGCCCTAGTGAGACCACCCCTGGAGTATTGTGTGTAGTTTTGGCCTCCAAACTTGAGGAAGGACATTCTTGTTATTGAGGGAGTGCAGCGCAGGTTCACCAGGTTAATTCCCAGGATAGCGGGACTGTCATATGTTGAGAGAATGGAGCGGCTGGGCTTGTATACTCTGGAGTTTAAAAGGATGAGAGTGGATCTTATTGAAACATATAAGATTATTAAGGGTTTGGACACGCTAGAGGCAGGAAACATGTTCCCGATGTTGGGGGAGTCTGGCACCAGGGATCACAGTTTAAGAATAAGGGGTAAGCCATTCAGAACGGAGACGAGGAAACACTTTTTCACCCAGAGAGTTGTGAGTCTGTGGAATTCTCTGCCTCGGGGCGGTGGAGGCCGGTTCTCTGGATGCTTTCAAGAGAGAGCTAGATAGGGCTCTTAAAGATAGCAGAGTCAGGGGATATGGGGAGAAGGCATGAACGGGGTACTGATTGGGGATGATCAGCCATGATCACATTGAATGGCTGTGCGGGCTCGATGTGCCGAATGGCCTACTCCTGCACCTGTTGTCTATTGTGTAAAATATCAGAAAAGAAGTGTTCAGTTTAGTCTATTGTCATGCGTACCGAGGTACAGTGAAAAGCTTTCATTGCGTGCAACGGGGAATTGGCATTTAGTTTAGACGTTTTTACGAGGAAATTAAAACATTTTATTTCTTATTCCCTGATTAAATTATTGAAAATATCTGTAGCTTTGCAATATTTTTTTTTTTAAAGTTTAGACTATAAATCACAAACAGCTCAGCCAACTGTTTAATATTTGAGCATTTAATCCATTTGTTGTCTGAAGTGGTGCGTTGGTTTCTGTCTGTGCACTGTCAAAGATTTGAATACTCACGTGATCAAAACACTCCCTCTGTTCACACACACACACACAGACACACACACACACACGCACACACACACACACACCAACACAAACACACACACACGCACACACACCACACACACACACACACACACACACACACACGCACACACACCAACACACACACACACACACACACACACACACACACACACACACACACACACACACCCACACACACACACACACACACACACACACACACACACACACACACACACACACACACACACACACACACACACACATACACAGACACACACACACACACATACACATACACACACACCACCCCACACACACACAGACACACATACACCCACACCCTGAACACAGACACACATACAAACATTTTCACACAGACACACATACACACAGACACTCACAGTCAGACACACACACACACACACAGAAACACACGCACACACATTCCCACAGACACACACACACATGCACACACACTCACACACACGCATACACAGACCCCACACACACAGCAGACACTCACAGAAACTGACAACACAGACACCAACACAATACACACACAGATACAGACACCACACATACACACAGACCCCGCACACAGACACACACGCAGACACACACACACACACACACAGACACACACACACACACACACTCTCCCACAGACCCCACAGACACACACACACACACATACACACAGACACACAAGCAGTGACCACACACACAGCCACACACACACACACACACACACACACACACACACACACACACACACACACACACACACACACACACACACACACACACACACACACACACACACACACACACACACACACACACACACACACACACACACACACAGACACACAAGCAGTGACCCCACACAGCCACACACACACACACACACACACACACACACCTGCGGGTCTGTTGTTTAAATGATGCATCTTTGGCCAGAGGGATGTGGATGTGTCCTGGCTTATAGCCCAGGCAGTCGAGAGTGCTGCCTTCACAAGGGAGCTGCCACACAGTTATTGCCCCATCTCAAGCCGACAAATGATGGATTCCATCAGTTTATTGAGTATTTGTTTTCTACGCATTCATTTTTTTTTTATGTAGGAAATTTCATTTCAGACAATTTATCATCAGTCACTTTCTGAAACAAAATAAGAAAACTGCCGTGGAGCGATGACATTTCCCGCATGCATGTGTGAGAGGCAGAGAATGGCACACACGCGAGATGCACACACGCTACACACACATGGACACACACACCACAGACACTACACAATCATACACGCTACACACACATCACAGACAGACACTACACAATCATACACGCTACACACATGCTACACACACATGGACACACACACCACGCTGCACACACATCACAGACACTACACAATCGTACACACTACACACACGCTACACACACATGGACACACACACACCACAGACACTACACCATCATGCACGCTGCACACACACCACAGACATTACACAATCAAACACACTGCACACACGCTGCACACAGCACAGACACTACACCATCATACACGCTGCACACACGCTACACACACATGGACACACACACCACAGACACTACACCATCATACATGCTGCACACACGCTGCAAACACATCACAGACACTACACAATCATACACGCTACACACACGCTGCACACACATACACACACATCACAGACACTACACAATCATACACGCTACACACACGCTGCACACACATACACACACATCACAGACACTACACAATCATACACGCTACACACACGCTGCACACACATCACAGACACAACACAATCGTACACACTATACACACACTGCACACGCATCACAGACACAACACAATCGTACACACTACACACACATAGACACACACACCAGACACTACACAATCGTACACACTACACACACACACACCTTTGCATTCATCTATTGAGTCTGGGACTTTGTATGCGTGTGTCTCTGAGGGTATGAGAATATTTAGTATAGTTTTAACCAAAACGGGACCAGTAACAGGAGGCAGAGGGTGATTGTGGACACTTGTATTTAGTTTAGTTCAGAGATACAGCACGGAAACAGGCCCTTCAGCCCACCAAGTCTGTGCCAACCAACGATCCCCATACACTCACACTACCCTGCACGTTAGGGATAATTTACCACTTTTACCGAAGCCAATTAACCTACTAACCTGTGTAGGAAGGAACTGCAGATGCTGGTTGAAATCGAAGATAAACACAAAATGCTGTCCATGTACCTGTCTAACTGTTTCTTAAACATTGGGATAGTCCCAGCCTCAACTACCTCCTTGGCAGCTTGTCCCATGCACCCACCACCCTTTGTGTGGAAAAGTTACCCCTCAGATTCCTATGTAGACAAAAATGCTGATGAAACTCAGCGGGTGTGGCAGCATCTATGGAACGAAGGAAAAGGTGACGTTTCGGGTCGAGACCCTTCTTCAGACTGCTGTGGGGGTGGGGGGGAAGAAGAAAGGAAGAGGCGGAGACAGTGGGCTGTGGGAGAGCTGGGAAGGGGAGGGGAAGGAGGGAGAAAGCAGGGACTACCTGAAATTGGAGAAGTCAATGTTCATACCGCTGGGGCTGTAAACTGCCCAAGCGAAATATGAGGTGCTGCTCCTCCAATTTACGGTGGGACTCACTCTGGCCATGGAGGAGGCCCAGGACACAAAGGTTGAACTTGAAGACTTGAAGGTCACTTGCCTTCACTTCCGCCTCCTTCAGGAGATCCTTGACTTCACCATCCTTGGCGTAATCGATGGGTGTGTGTCCCATGTCGTTCTGTTGTGAGGGGTTCGCACCTGGAGGAGAGACAAGTCAACATTCAATGTGATGGAGCCAACCATCGCTGCCACAGAAACCACAACCCAACAAGAATCTGAGAGAAACATATCAAATTATGAAGGGATTGGACGGGCAAGACGCAGGAACAATGTTCCCCATGTTGGGGGAAGCCCAGAACCAGGGGCCACAGTTTAAGAATAAGGGGTCGGCCATTTAGGACTGAGATGAGAAATAACCTTTTCACCCAGAAAGTTGTGAATCTGTGGAATTCTCTGCCGCAGAAGACAGTGGAAGCCAATTCACTGAATGTTTTCAAGAGAGAGTTAGATTTAGCTCTTAGGGCTAACGGAATTAAGGGATATGGAGAGAAAGCAGGAACAGGGTACTGATTGGGGATGATCAGCCATGATCATATTGAATGGTGGTGCTGGCTCAAAGGGCCGAATGGCCTACTCCTGCACCTATTGTCCATGTTTCTACGTCAACACAAGGAACTGCAGATGCTGGTTTACCTAAAAAAAACAAAGTACTACTGAGTTACTCAATGACCCTCATTGAAGAGGGGTCTCGAACCGAAACGTCACCTATTCCTTCGCTCCATAGATGCTGCCTTACCCGCTGAGTTTCTCCAGCATTTTTGTCTACCTTCGATTTTTCCAGCATCTGCAGTGCTTTCTTAAACACTGAGTTACTCCAACGCTTTATTTTCAAGCCAAGCTGTAGTTCATCAACTCTACAACACAATCTCTGAACCAACACCCTCAGGAGGTCAGCCTTCTTCTCCCTGTACCCATGCATAGTGGTGGGTGTATGGAACGAGCTGCCTGAGGAGGTAGTTGAGGCTGGGACTATCCAAACGTTTAAGAAACAGTTAGGCAGGTATATAGAAACTAGAAATTAGGTGCAGGAGTAGGCCTTTCGGCCCTTCGAGACTGCACCGCCATTCAATATGATCATGGCTGATCATCCAACTCAGCATCCCGTACCTGCCTTCTCTCCATACCCTCTGATCCCCTTAGCCACGAGGGCCACATCTAACTCCCTCTTAAATATAGCCAATGAACTGGCCTCGACTACCCTCTGCGGCAGAGAGTTCCAGAGATTCACCACTCTCTGTGTGAAAAAAGTTCTTCTCATCTCGGTTTTAAAGGATTTCCCCCTTATCCTTAAGTTGTGACCCCTTGTCCTGGACTTCCCCAACATCGGGAACAATCTTCCTGCATCTAGCCTGTCCAACCCCTTAAGAATTTTGTAAGTTTCTATAAGATCCCCTCTCAATCTCCTAAATTCTAGAGAGTATAAACCAAGTCTATCCAGTCTTTCTTCATAAGACAGTCCTGACATCCCAGGAATCCGTCTGGTGAACCTTCTCTGCACTCCCTCTATGGCAATAATGTCCTTCCTCAGATTTGGAGACCAAAACTGTACGCAATACTCCAGGTGTGGTCTCACCAAGGCCCTGTACAACTGCAGTAGAACCTCCCTGCTCCTATACTCAAATCCTTTTGCAATGAAAGCTAACATACCATTCACTTTCTTCACTGCCTGCTGCACCTGCATGCCTACTTTCAATGACTGGTGTACCATGACACCCAGGTCTCGCTGCATCTCCCCTTTTCCTAGTCGGCCACCATTTAGATAATAATCTGCTTTCCCGTTTTTTGCCACCAAAATGGATAATGTACATGGATAGGACAGGTTCGGAGGGATATGGGCCAAGCGCAGGCAGGTGGGACTAGTGTAGCTGGGACATGTGGGCCGGTGTGGGCAAGTTGGGCCGAAGGACCTGTTTCCACGCTGTATCACTCTATGACCTGGCCTCCACAGCCACCTGTGGTAATGAATTTCACAGATTCACCACATCCTGACGAAAGACATCTCCTTTCTGTACGGTCCTTCCCGTAAGCTTGGGTACTGTCCGATTCACCTCTACCCCCATTAGACATTGTCTATGGAACTGGTGCGCTACAAAGCTGAGAAGTACATTCAGCTAGGAATAGGTGGATTAAAGCGGGTCAGTTGGCATGCATAAGTATGGGCAGTCACGGTGGCAGAGTTGCTGCCTTACAGCAAAATGCAGCGCCAGAGACCCGGGTTCAATCCCGACTACGGGTGCAGTCTGGTTGGAGTTAGTACTTTCCCACCCGTGATCTGCGTGGGTTTTCTCCGGGAACTCCGGTTTCCTCCCGCACTCCAAAGACGTGTAGGTTTGTAGGTTAATCGGCTTGGTGTAAATGTGAATTGCCCCTAGTGGGTGTAGGATATTGTTAGTGTGCGGGGATCACTGGTCGGCGCGGACCCGGTGGGCCGAAGGGCCTGTTTCCGCGCTGTATCTCTAGTTGGCGATATGCAAAACGACTACAAAAATTCAGAAGGTTCAGAGGTAGCGCTAAAGGACCAGTTCCCATGCAGTTTCCTCATTTGGAAGACCAGTAGATTTTTAACAACAAAAAAAACATGAAACAGTAGAGGTGAGGTTTGGGGTGGGGACGTTTCTCCAGACTGAGGGAGATGTGCGGTGTGACCCTGCTCCTCTCCGCTGCAGTGACAGATTTACACTCTGCTCTTTGCAATATTGATCGCTGCTGTGTGGAGACGCTCCTAAGGGTGGCATTGCAATTGTTTTGCTTGCTCGCTATCAATTGCGGAGCTTTATGAGAGATATATATATACTGGATCACCAACTCTGGCAGTGTTCATATAGATGCAGGAGTAGGTCATTCGGCCCTTCCAGCCATTCAATATGATCATCTAAAACCTGATGAAGGGTTTCGGCCCGAAATGTCGCCTATTTCCTTCGCTCCACAGATGCTGCCTCACCCGCTGAGTTTCTCCAGCACTTTTGTCTACCTTCTAAAATCAGTACCCCGTTCCAGTTTTATCCCCATATATCCCTTGATTCCGTTAGCCCGAAGAGCTAAATCTAACTCTCTTGAATACATCCAGTGAATCGGCCTCCACTGCCTTCTGTGGCGGAGAATTCCACAGATTCACAACTCTCTGGGTGTAAAAGTTTCAGTCCTAAATGGCCGACCCCTTAATTCTTAAACTGTGACCCTTGGTTCTGGACCCCCAACATCGGGAACATTTTTCCTGCATCTAGTCTGTCCAATCCTTTTTATTTATTTATTTGTTTTTTATTTTATTTATTAGAAGTAAGCACAATACAGTGGTACCTTTTTACAGGTTCCCAAAATCCTGTCCAATGCTTTAAGAATTTTATATGTTTCTATAAGATCCCCTCTCATCTTTCTAAATTCCAGTGAATATAAGCCCAGTCGACCCATTCTCTCATCATATGTCGGTCCCGCCATCCTGGGAATTAACCTGGTGAACCTACGCTGTACTCCCTCAATGGCAAGAATGTCCTCCCTCAAATTAGGTGACCAAGATTGCACACAATACTCCAGGTGTGGTCTCACCAGGGACCTGTACAACTGCAGTAGGAACTCCTTTACTCTGAAACTCAAATCCTCTCACAATGAAGGCCAACATGTCGTTAGCTTTCTTCACTGCCTGCTGTATCTTCATGCTTACTTTCAGTGACTGATGTACAAGCACACCCAGGTCTCGTTGCACTTCCCCTTATTCATTCAGATAATAATCTGCCTTCCTGTTCTTGCCACCAAAGTGGATAACCTCACATTTATCCACATTAAACTGCATCTGCCATGCATCTGCCCACTCACCCAACCTGTCCAAGTCACCCTGCAGCCTAATAGCATTGTCATGGCAACTCACACTGCCACCCAGTTTTGTGTCATCCGCAAACTTGGAGATGTCACATTGAATTCCCTCATCTAAATTGTTAATATATATTGGAAGCAACTGGGGTCCCAGCACCGAGCCTTGCGGTACCCCATGCGATGCCTGCCATTCTGAAAAGGACCCGTTAATCCCTACTCTTTGCTTCCTGTTTGCCAACCAGTTCGCTATCCATGTCAATACCTGACCCCCAATGCCATGTGCTCTAATTTTGCACACTAATCTCTTGTGTGGGACCTTGTCAAAGGCTTTTTGAAAGTCCAGATACACCACATCCACTGGCTCTCCCTTGTCCATTCTACTTGTTACATCCTCAAAAAATCCCAGAAGATTCGTCAAGCATGACAATTAGTCAAGAAGATTAGTCAACCTTCATCAATCCATGCTAACTTTGACCGATCCTGTCACTGCTTTTGAAATGCGCTGCTATAACATCTTTAACAATCAACTCAAGCATCTTCCCCACTGCTGATGTAATGCTAACTGGTCTATAATTCCCCGTTTTCTCTCTCTCCCTCCTTCCTTAAAAAGTGGGATTTCATGAACATGTTGGGAGTTCTGCCCGCTTTGTATTTTAAAAAAATGATTCCAGGAATGAGTAGGTTAGCATAACGTTAGCGTTTGACGGCACTGGGCCTGTACTCGCTGGAGTTTAGAAGGTTGAGGGGGGACCTCATTGAAACTTACAGAATAGTGAAAGGCCTGGATAGAGTGGATGTGGAGAGGATGTTTCCACTGGTGGGAGAGTCTAGGACCAGAGGGCACAGCCTCAGAATTAAAGGGCGCCCTTTTAGAAAGGAGGTGAGGAGGAACTTCTTTAGTCAGAGGGTAGTTAATCTGTGGAACTCATTGCCACAGAGGGCTGTGGAGGCCAAGTCAGTGGATATTTCTAAGGTAAAGATAGACAAATTCTTGATTAGAACGTGTGTCAGGGGTTATGGGGAGAAGGGAAGAAAATGGGGTTAGGAGGCAGAGATCAGACATGATTGAATGGCGGAGTGGTCTTAATGCGTGGAATGACCTAATTCTACTCCTATAACCTGTGTATTGCCTGTATGGCTGGTATTGACGAAAGGCAATATTTCCGATCAACTTCCTGTTCAGTATATTTTAGTTTATTGTCACGTGTACCGAGGTACAGTGAAAAGCTTTTGTTGCGCGCTAACCAGTCAGCAGAAAGACAATACATGATTACAATCGAGCCGTCCGCAGTGTACAGATACAGGATAAGGGAATTACGTTTAGTGCAAGGTAAAGCCAATAAAGTCCGATCAAAGATAGTTTGAGGGTCACCAATGAGGTAGATAGTAGCTCGTCACTGCTCTCTGGTTGTGGTAGGATGGTTCAGTTCCTGTTATTTACATTCTGCATCAAGGTGATCTTTTACATTTATTTTAGAATAAGGGGTAAGCCATTTAGAACGGGGACGAGGAAACACTTTTTCTCACAGAGAGTTGTGAGTCTGTGAAATTCTCTGCCTCAGAGGGCAGTGGAGGCCGGTTCTCTGGATACTTTCAAGAGAGAGCTAGATAGGGCTCTTAAAAATAGCGGAGTCAGGGGATATGGGGAGAAGGCAGGAACGGGGTACTGATTGGGGATGATCAGCCGTGAATGGCGGTGCTGGCTTGAAGGGCCGAATGGCCTAGTCCTACACCTATTGTCTATTTTGTATCCCGCCATGTTATGAAGATTTCATTGAATATCATCGGCCCAACGACCCAACTTGCGCATGCCGACCAACATGCCCCATCTACACTAGTCCCACATGCCTGTGTATGGCCCATATTCCTCTACAACTGTCCTATCCATGTACCTGTCCAACTGTGCTGTCTGAAGAAGGGTCCCGACCCCAAACATACGTCACCCATCCTTTTGCTCCAGAGATGCTGCTTGACCTGCTGAGTTACTCCAGCATTTTGTGTCTATCAGTTGTCTTTTAAATGTTGTTACAGCACTCGCCTCAACTACCTCCACTGGCAGCTCGTTCCATAAGCCCAATGTCCCAGGGGAGCCATGCGCGTGTGGCAGGAGTGTCCCGGGGAAAAATGTTTCACCCAGGGAGTTGTGGATCTGTGGAATTCTCTGCCACAGAAGGCAGTGGAGGCCAATTCACTGGATGTTTTCAAGAGGTTGGGAAGGTCCAGAACTAGGGGTCACAGTTTAAGGATAAGAGGGAAGTCTTTTAGGACCGAGATGAGAAAATCATTTTTTACACAGAGAGTGGTGAATCTGTGGAATTCTCTGCCACAGAAGGTAGTTGAGGCCAGTTCATTGGCTATATTTAAGAGGGAGTTAGATGTGGCCCCTGTGGCTAAAGGGATCAGTGGGTATGGAGAGAAGGCAGGGATGGGATACCGAGTTGGATGATCAGCCATGATCATATTGAATGACAGTGCAGGCTCGAAGGGCCGAATGGCCTACTCCTGCACCTATTTTCTATGTTTCTATGTAAGAGAGAGTTAGATTTAGCCCTTTGAGGTAACGGAATCAAGGGATATGGGGAAAAAGGTAGAAATGGGGTATTGATTGTGGATGATCAGCCATGATCATATTGAATGGTGGTGCTGGCTTGAAGGGCCGAATGGCCTACTACTGCACCTATTTTCTATGTTTATAAACTAAATACAGCTGTCCACAATCACCCTCTGCTACGGAACCAGTTTTGGGTCAAATTTGCCACCTTGCCATTGATCCCGTGGGCTCTAACCTTTATGATCAGTCATCCACATGGGACCTCATCAAAGGCATAATGTAGCTTCATGCAGGCCTCATTAACCGCTTGCCCTCATCAATACATTCTGTTCAATCAATTTGGACACACAGAGTCACCACCTAACAAAAGGCACGCTGACAATCTCGGATTAGTTTAGTTTAGTTTGGAGACAAAGCGCGCAAACTGGCCCTTCGGCCCATCGAGTCCGCGCCGACCAGCGCTCCCCGCACACCAACACCATCCTACACCCTACCCTCCAGCAGTCCAGCACAGGAACAGGCCCTTCAGCCCACAATATCCGTGCTGAAGGTGATGCCAAGACTAACTCTCCTCTGCCGGCACGTGATCCGTATCCCTCCATATCCACGCGCCTATTCAAAAGCCTCTAAAACACCACTATCGCATCTGCCTCCACCACCACCCCTGGCAGTGCGTTCCAGGCACCCACCACCCTCCTGTGTAATCATTTGCCCCGCACATCTCCTTTAAACTTTGCCCCTCTCACCTGAAAGCTGCGCCCTCTAGTCTTTGGCATCTCCACTTGGGTTGAAGGTTGTGACTGTCTATCCTTTCTACACCTCTCATTACATTATAAACATACCCGGTCTCCCCTCAACATCCAATGTTCCAGAGAAAACAATGCAAGTGCATTCAATAGACAATAGGTGCAGGATGTAGGCCATTCAGCCCTTCAAGTGCTAGCATCGCCATTCACCGTGATCATGGCTGATCGTCCATAATCAGTACCCTGTTCCTGCCTTCTCCCCATATCTCGTGACTCCGCTATCTTTAAGCGCTCTATCCAACGGTATGTTGGGCAGCGGTATGTTGGACGACAGATGGCGCAGTGGGCTAAGTGTTCGGCTGGCGACCGGAAGGTAGCCGGTTCAAATCCCGCTTGGAGTGCATACTGTCGTTGTGTCCTTGGGCAAGACACTTTTCCCACCTTTGCCTGTGTGTGAATGTGTGTGAGTGATTGGTGGTGGTCGGAGGGGCCGTAGGCGCAGATTAGCAGCCACGCTTCCGTCAGTCTGCCCCAGGGCAGCTGTGGCTACAGAAGTAGCTCACCACCACCGAGTGTGACTGAGGAGTGAATGAATAATGCGATGTAAAGCGCCTTGAGTATCTAGAAAGGTGCTATATAAATCCCATCCATTATTATTATTACACCCCAGCGGTATAGAAACATAGAAATTAGGTGCAGGAGTAGGCCATTCGGCTCTTCGAGCCTGCACCGCCATTCAATATGATCATGGCTGATCATCCAACTCAGTATCCCGTACCTGCCTTCTCTCCATACCCTCTGATCCCCTTAGCCACAAGGGCCACATCTAACTCCCTCTTAAATATAGCCAATGAACTGGCCTCGACTACCCTCTGTGGCAGAGAGTTCCAGAGATGCACCACTCTCTATGTGAAAAAAGTTCTTCTCATCTCGGTTTTAAAGGATTTCCCCCTTATCCTTAAGCTGTGACCCCTTGTCCTGGACTTCCCCAACATCGGGAGCAATCTTCCTGCATCTAGCCTGTCCAACCCCTTAAGAATTTTGTAAGTTTCTATAAGATCCCCTCTCAATCTCCTAAATTCTACAGAGTATAAACCAAGTCTATCCAGTCTTTCTTCATAAGACAGTCCTGACATCCCAGGAATCAGTCTGGGATGAACCTTCTCTGCACTCCCTCTATGGCAATAATGTCCTTCCTCAGATTTGGAGACCAAAACTGTACGCAATACTCCAGGTGTGGTCTCACCAAGACCCTGTACAACTGCAGTAGAACCTCCCTGCTCCTATACTCAAATCCTTTTGCTATGAAAGCTAACATACCATTCGTATGAACATTGACCTCTCTAACTTCAGGAAGCCCTTGCTTTCCCTCTCTCGCCATCCCCTCCACCCTCCCCAGTTCTCCCACCAGTCTCACTGTCTCCGATTACATTCTATCTCTGTCCCGCCAACTCCCCTGACATCAGACTGAAGAAGGGTCTCGGCCAGAAACGTCACCCATTCCTTCTCTCCAGAGATGCTGCCTGTCCCGCTGAGTTACTCCAGCGTTTTGTGTCTATCTATCAGTACCTAGGTTCTATTTAGTGGGATTGACGGTTAAGTGCCTGTCCCACTTAGGCGATTTTTTAGGTGACTGCCGGTGATTACGACAATGGAATTCACCGAAGTCAGCAATGGCAACAACCTACGTCACCTGGCGAGAACCTACGACAGCACCTACGACAGGAGAAGACAAGTTATGTCAAGCCCATTGTCGCTGAAAGGTTTTGAACATTTCAAAATCCAACGGCGACCAGAAAAACGCTACGACTCTTTGGGCGACTGAGGAGACGACTCACGACCATACAGGCGAGACCTGGGTGTGATGGTACACCAGTCATTGAAAGTAGGCATGCAGGTGCAGCAGGCAGTGAAGAAAGCCAATGGTATGTTAGCATTCGTAACAAAAGGATTTGAGTATAAGAGCAGGGAGGTTCTACTGCAGTTGTACAGGGTCTTGGTGAGACCACACCTGGAGTATTGCGTACAGTTTTGGTCTCCTAATCTGAGGAAAGACATCATTGCCATAGAGGGAGTACAGAGAAGGTTCACCAGACTGATTCCTGGGATGGCAGGACTTTCATATGAAGAAAGACTAGATAGACTCGGCTTGTACTCGCTAGAATTTAGGAGATTGAGGGGGGATCTTATAGAAACTTACAACATTCTTAAGGGGTTGGACAGGCTTGATGCAGGAAGATTGTTCCCGATGTTGGGGAAGTCCAGGACAAGGGGTCACAGCTTAAGGATAAGGGGGAAATCCTTTAAGACCGAGATGAGAAAAACATTTTTCACACAGAGAGTGGTGAGTCGCTGGAACTCTCTGCCACAGAAGGTAGTTGAGGCCAGTTCATTGGCTATATTTAAGAGGGAGTTAGATGTGGCCCTTGTGGCTAAGGGGATCAGGGGGTATGGAGAGAAGGCAGGTATACAGGTATGGGATACTGAGTTGGATGATCAGCCATGATCACATTGAATGGTGGTGCTGGCTCGAAGGGCCGAATGGCCTACTCCTGCACCTATTTTCTATGTATCTATGTATCTATGTACCCCGGCGACCATGTGGTGATAACCTAGTCACCGGCAGTCGCCTAAAAAATCATCTAAGTGGGACAGACCCTTTAGTAATTCCTTAATTAACATGAACAGTAAAACAGTGAAATGTTATTTGAAGGATTTTTATGGGATTAGACTTGTGGTAAGTTGAACAGTTAGACTGGGCTGGACTGGGGGGCTTGGGAAGATAAGGTGAGTGGGGACATAATTAGACTGCAACCTTTGTTTAAGCAGCCAGCAGTGTTTCGTTCGTACACATTCTCCATCAGTCTCCTTCCATCAATAATGGAATTTGCCTAATCATTGAGGAACGGCAGAGAAATCACACAATCAATGAGGAGAGAAAAATGACTCCAATATAAGCTTGGTGCAGCCCTTGAACCACTGTGGAGGCCATTAGGCAATCATTATTTAAACGGAGGCAGCAGCCAAGGCATTGAAGATAAAGCACTCAAAGAGCACCTGGAGAATTCATAGTCATACAGTGTCGAAACAGGCCCTTCGGCCCAACTTGCCTACACCGTCCAACATGCCCCATCTACAGGAGTCCCACCTGCCTGCGTTTGGCCAATATCCCTCCAAACCTGTCCTCTCCGTGTACCTGTCTAAATGTTTTCAACTGTTGGAATAGTCCCAGCGTCAACTACCTCCTCTGGCAGTTCATCCCATACATCCATCATCTTTTGTGTAAAAATGTTACCCCTAAGGTTCCTAATAAACCTTTCCCCCTTCACCTTAAACCTATGTCCTCTGGTCCTCGATTCCTCTACTCTGGGCAAGAGACTGTGCATCTACCCGATCTAGTCCACTCATGATTTTATACATCTCTATACGATCACCCCTCATCCTCCTGCGCTCCATGGAATAAAATCCTAACCTGCTCAACCTCTCCCGATAGCTCACACCCTCTAGTTCTGGAAACATCCTCGTAAATCTTCTCTGAACCCTTTCCAGCATCTTGACAACATCTTTCCTATAACATGGTGCCCAGAGCTGAACACAATACTCTAAATGTGGCCTCACCAACGTCTTCTAAATCTAAACATGAATCGAAACCAATGGGCCAAATGGCCTCCTCCTGCACCTGTTGTCTATGTTTTCTATGTTTAAAAGAGTAGGGAGTTCTCTAAATTACCCTCAGCATTAAAGTAGCTGAAAATAGCCATTCACCTTGCAATAGTTTGTGGGATATTCATGTTCATGAGATAGGAGCAGAATTAGGCCATTCAGCCCATCTAGTCTCCTTGGCTGATCTATCTCTCCCTCCTAACCCCATTCTCCTGACTTCTCCCCGTAACCCCAGACACCCGTACTGATGAAGAAATATTGTCCAGTGCTGTTTCCCAGGTTTTCTGACCAACTCAAATGCGTTCAGCTGCATCTGTGAGACGTCACTGCATCTGTCCAGGGCTGCCCATGAATCGAGCGTCAAGCTGAACCATGTTTACATAACAAGCCTTTAATTGCCAGGGCGAGAAGCGGAGACAAGGAACGCTGCCCTTTCAGTAATGTTTGACTGTAAGACGATTCCACCCTTGCTAATGGGAGCTGGAGAGATGACCGTCATGTCGACTAGACTGTCTACCGCATCTGTCCATCTGCCCTGCTTGCTCCAGTTTCATGGAAGCCTTCATCGAGGCGGCTGTTCGGTTCATCGTGTTTCAATAGGCAATAGACAACAGGTATAGGCAATAGACAACGGCGACTGCGGGTGCTTGGAAGGCCCCGTCCACGGATGAACACGGAGGGGAGGCTGGCTGGACTATGGTGCCGTCCTCACCTGGGTGCCATTTATGTTATGTTGTGTCGTGGACTTCTGTATTTGTGCTTTTTTTAAAATTTTAATTCAATTTCAATTTTATTTTTAATATGTTTTATTATTTATTTATTATTTATTTTTATAATTTCTTTGTGATTTTTTTAATGATACTGCCTGTAAGGAAAATTCATTTCGTTGTCTCAAATTGAGACAATAACAATAAATTTGAATACAATACAATACAATACAATTGTCTATAACATTCAATGAAATCTTCATAAGATAGAGACTGCAGATAACAATAGACAATAGGTGCAGGAGTAGGCCATTCGGCCCTTCGAGCCAGCACCGCCATTCAATGTGATCATGGCTGATCATCCCCAATCAGTACCCCGTTCCTGCCTTCTCCCCATATCCTCCGACTCCACTATCTTTAAGAGCCCTATCCAACTCTCTCTTGAAAGCATCCAGAGAACCTGCCTCTGAGGCAGAGAATTCCACAGACTCACAACTCTCTGGGTGAAAAAGTGTTTCCTCGTCTCCGTTCTAAATGGCTTACCCCTTATTCTTAAACTGTGGCCCCTGGTTCTGGACTCCCCCAACATCGGGAACACGTTCCCTGCCTCTAGCGTGTCCAAACCCTTAATAATCTTATATGTTTCAATAAGATCCACTCTCATCCTTCTAAACTCCAGAGTGTACAAGCCAGTTTAGTTACTTTCACTACAGAGAGACGGTGCGGAAACAGGCCCTTCGGCCCACCGGGTCCGCGCCGACCAGCGATCCCGGTACATGAACACCATCCTGCACATTAGGGATAATTTACAATTTTACTGAAGCCAATTAATCTGAAAACCAGCGTGTGGGAGGAAACCGGAGCACCAGGAGAAAACCCACATGGTCCCGGTCAGAATGTACAAACTATGTCCGGACAGCACGCGTGCGTGGCCAGGATGGAACCCCGGCCTCTGGCGCTGTGAGGCAGCAACTCTACCGCTGCACCTCTGAGCCTCCCCAGTTAAATTTAACTTTGTTTACAGCCATGAGTCCTGAGGTGCCGGGAATAGCTTTTGGCCATTGCTTTGAGGCTGCTCCTAGTGTGAGGGATGTGGCTGTGGAGTATCATAGAACTAGTATGTGTAGGAAGGAACTGCAGATGCTGGTTTACACCAGAGATAGACACAAAATGTTGGAGTAACTCAGCGGGACACGCACCATCTCTGCAGAAGGAAAGGGTGATGTTTCGGGTAGAGACCCTTCTTCGGTACCACAGCAGGGCTAGAATTCCCTGACCATCATGGAATAGGAGAGAACTTTCTTCCCACTGACCCGCCCGATTCATAGTATGAGGCTCAAAGTCGTCTTGTTGAGTCTCATTGTCAGTAACTGGTTTTCACCTCGCCCATAGCTAGCAATGGCCAGTTCCCTTCATCATCGTTACTTTTATGCATATCTTTCATTCATTTATTCTACATCTCTCTACATCACCATCTATATCTCTCGTCTCCCTTTCCCCTGACTCTCAGTGTGAAGAAATCTGGGCCCCATATCTGAGGAAGGATGTGCTGGGTCTGGAGAGGGTCCAGAGGAGGTTCACAAGAATGATCCCAGGAACGAGTGGGTTAGCAAGTGATGAGCGTTTGATGACACTGGGTTTAGAAGGTTTAGAAGGGTGAACTCATTGAAACTTACAGAATAATGAAAGGCCTGGATAGAGTGGATGTGGAGAGGATGTTTCCACTGGTGGGAGAGTCTAGGACCAGAGGGCACAGCCTCAGAATTAAAGGGCGCTCTTTTAGAAAGACAATGAGGGGGATCTTCTTCAGTCAGAGGGTGGTGAATCTGTGGAACTCATTGCCACAGAGGGCTGTGGAAGCCAAGTCAGTGGATATATTTAAGGCAGAGATAGACAAATTATTGATTGGAGCGGGTGTCAGGGATTACGGGGAGAAAGCAGGAATGGGGGGAAAGGAGGCAGAGATCCAGCCATGATTGGATGGGGGAGTAGACTTGAATGGGCCGAATGGCCTCATTCTACTCCTCAAACTTTCATTCATTGTTCTTTATCTCTCCACATCATCATCTACTCTCGTTTCCCTTATCCCTAACATGTCTGCAGAAGGGTCTCGACCCGAAACGTCACCCATTCCTTCTCTCCGGAGATGCTGCCTGACCCGTTACTCCAGCATTTTGTGACAATAGACAATAGGCAATAGGTGCAGGAGCAGGTCATTCGGCCCTTCGAGCCAGCACCACCATTCAATGTGATCATGGCTGATCATCCCCAATCAGTACCCTGTTCCTGCCTTCTCCCCATATCCCCTGACTCCGCTATCCTTAAGTGCCCTATCCAGCTCTCTCTTGAAAGCATCCAGAGAACCTGCCTCCACAGCCCTCTGAGGCAGAGAATTCCACAGACTCACAACTCTCTGGGTGATAAAGTGTTTCCTCGTCTCCGTTCCAAATGGCTTACCCCTTATTCTTAAACTGTGTCCCCTGGTTCTGGACTCTCCCAACATCGGGAACATGTTCCCTGCCTCTAGCGTGTCCAAACCCTTAATAATCTTATATGTTTCAATAAGATCCACTCTCATCCTTCTAAACTCCAGAGTGTACAAGCCAGTTTAGTTACTTTCACTATAGAGAGACGGTGCGGAAACAGGCCCTTCGGCCCACCGGGTCCGCGCCGACCAGCGATCCCGGTACATGAACACCATCCTGCACATTAGGGATAATTTACAATTTTGCTGAAGCCAATTAATCTGAAAACCAGCGTGTGGGAGGAAACCGGAGCACCAGGAGAAAACCCACATGGTCCCGGTAAGAATGTACAAACTCCGTCCAGACAGCACGCGTGCGTGGCCAGGATGGAACCCCGGCCTCTGGCGCTGTGAGGCAGCAACTCTACCGCTGCACCTCTGTGCCTCCCCAATCGAGCTCTCTCTTGAAAGCATCCAGAGAACCGGCATCCACCGCCCTCTGAGGCAGAGAATTCCACAGACTCACCACTCTCTGTGTGAAAAAGTGTTTCCTCGTCTCCGTTCTAAATGGCCGACCCCCTATTCTTAAACTGTGTGTGGCCCCTGGTTCTGGACTCCCCCAACATCGGGAACATGTTTCCTGCCTCTAGCGTGTCCGAGCCCTTAACTTTTAACAGTTTTAAATTCCATTTGGAATATTTTGGAGGACCAAGAAACCAAGAACTATCTTACGTCTGTTGCGCCTATTCTGGGCCTAAACCAGCACCTGCAGCTCCTTCATGCACAACTGGTCTGTCTGGCTCTGCCGCTGGATCGGTGACACAAAACAGACAACCCTGGCCGTCACACCTGTCTCCCAGCGGCTCCCGTTACCCACGCACTCACTGCGTCTCCACAGACTGCTATATCCTCGGGGCATGGCCATTATAGCATGACTCATTCCCCAGCGCTGCCTGCTTTCACTCCCCCCCCTTGTTGTTAAACAAGTGCACGGTTAATAAATGCTCTTCAGACGACTTCTCCCCCAGCCATCCTGCTGTGTTCTGCTCTCTGTCTCACTTGACCTGGTCGAGACCTCTTGTGTCTTACCACGCGCCCTGCTTTTCAGGTCTCCTCGTCGCCCCCAGGCTAGGGAAGTGTTTGACGTTAGTCTGGTGTGCTCGCTGGAATCTGTGCACTGCCAGATGCTTTGTGTCCCCCCTCGCGCACCCCCTCCACCCAGCCCCCACCCCCTGCTCATCTCCACCCATCCTGCGCTCGGCTCAGTTCAGTTTATTGTCACGTGAGCTGAGGTACAGTAAAAAAGCTTTGGCCGCCTGCTAAATTCTTGCTATTGAGGGAGTATTCTTGCTATTGAGGGAGTATTCTTGCTATTGAGGGAGTATTCTTGCTATTGAGGGAGTATTCTTGCTATTGAAGGAGTATTCTTGCTATTGAAGGAGTATTCTTGCTATTGAGGGAGTATTCTTGCTATTGAGGGAGTATTCTTGCTATTGAGGGAGTATTCTTGCTATTAAAGGAGTATTCTTGCTATTGAAGGAGTATTCTTGCTATTGAGGGAGTATTCTTGCTATTGAGGGAGTATTCTTGCTATTGAGGGAGTATTCTTGCTATTGAGGGAGTATTCTTGCTATTGAGGGAGTATTCTTGCTATTGAGGGAGTATTCTTGCTATTGAAGGAGTATTCTTGCTATTGAAGGAGTATTCTTGCTATTGAAGGAGTATTCTTGCTATTGAAGTATTCTTGCTATTGAAGGAGTATTCTTGCTATTGAAGGAGTATTCTTGCTATTGAAGGAGTATTCTTGCTATTGAGGGAGTATTCTTGCTATTGAAGGAGTATTCTTGCTATTGAAGGAGTATTCTTGCTATTGAAGGAGTATTCTTGCTATTGAGGGAGTATTCTTGCTATTGAGGGAGTATTCTTGCTATTGAGGGAGTATTCTTGCTATTGAGGGAGTATTCTTGCTATTGAGGGAGTATTCTTGCTATTGAGGGAGTATTCTTGCTATTGAGGGAGTATTCTTGCTATTGAGGGACTATTCTTGCTGTTGAGGGACTATTCCTGCTATTGAGGGAGTGCAGCGTAGGTTTACACGGTTAATTCCCGGGATGGCGGGATTGTCATATGCTGAGAGAATGGAGCATTTAAGAAGGAACTGCAGATGCTGGAAAATCGAAGGTAGACAAAAGTGCTGGAGAAACTCAGCGGGTGCAGCAGCATCTATGGAGCGAAGGAAATAGGCGAGAGAATGGAGCAGCTGGGCTTGTGCACTCTGGAATTTACAAGGATGAGAGGGATTCTCATTGAAACATATGAGATTGTTAAGGGTTTGGACACGCTAGAGGCAGGAAACATGTTCCCGGTGTTTAAGAAGGAACTGCAGATGCTGGAAAATCGAAGGTAGACAAAAGTGCTGGAGAAACTCAGCGGGTGCAGCAGCATCTATGAAGCGAAGGAAATAGGCAACGTTTCGGGCCGAAACCCTTCTTCAGATGTTCCCGATGTTGGGGGAGTCCAGAACCAGGGGCCACAGTTTAAGAATAATGGGTAAGCCATTTAGATCGGAGACGAGGAAACACTTTTTCTCACAGAGAGTGGTGAGTCTGTGGAATTCTCTGCCTCAGAGGGCAGTGGAGGCCGGTTTTCTGGATGCTTTCAAGAGAGAGCTAGATGGGGCTCTTAAAAATAGCGGAGTCAGGGGATATGGGGAGAAGGCCGGAACGGGGTACTGATTGGGGATGATCAGCCATGATCACATTGAATGGCGGTGCTGGCTCGAAGGGCAGAATGGCACCTCCTGCACCTATTGTCTATTGTCTAAACAGCCAGCGGAAAAACGATAGACACAAAATGCTGGAGTAACTCAGCGGGACAGGCAGCATCTCTGGAGAGAAGGGATGGGCGACGTTTCGGGTCGAGACCCTTCTTCAGACTGAAGAAACGTCACCCACTCCTTTTTTCTCCAGAGATGCTGCCTGTCCCTCTGAGTTACTCCAGCATTAATCCTCAGCAAGTCCAGCAGCATAATCATAGACTAGTCACACCCCCGGCCACTCCCTCTTCTCCCCTCTCCCACCAGGCAAAAGGTACAGAAGTGTGAAAAACGCACACCTCCAGATTCAGGGACAGTTTCTTCCCGGCTGTCTATCATTGGTTTAAACTGTCTGATTATTTAGATATTTAACAGTATTCTAATAGAAAATAGAGCATTCTAAACCTAGAGGGCATCATCCGAGATGAGAGGGGAAAGATCTAATTGGGCCGTTGGTGCAACGTTTTCTCTCAGAGGGTGGCCGTATTTGCCTGAGGAAGCTCTGGAAGTGGGTACAATTACTCCCTGTGAAAGGACATTTGGACGGATGTATAGATAGGAAGGCTTTTGAGGGATATAGGCCAAATGCAGGCAAATGGGACATGCCCTGTATTTCAGCATGGCCAAGATGGGCTGAAGGGCCTGTTTCGTACTGTACAGCTCTACGCCTTTGTGACTCGATGAATAACTTTTCCTCCTCTCTCTATTAGTCATAGTCATACAGCGTAGACAATAGACAATAGGTGCAGGAGTAGGCCATTCAGCCCTTCGAGCCAGCACCGTCATTCAATGTGATCATGGCTGATCATCCCCAATCAGTACCCCGTTCTTGCCTTCTCCCCATATCCCCTGACTCCGCTATTTTTAAGAGCCCGATCTAGCTCTCTCTTGAAAGCATCCAGAGAACCTGCCTCCACCGCCCTCTGTGGCAGAGAATTCCACAGACTCACCACTCTCTGTGAGAAAAAGTGTTTCCTCGTCTCCATTCTAAATGGCTTACCCCTTATTCTTAAACTGTGGCCCCTGGTTCTGGACTCCCCCAACATCGGGAACGTGTTTCCTGCCTCTAGCGCGTCCAAGCCCTTAACAATCTTATATGTTATATGTTTCAATGAGATACATAGAAACTGGCCCTTCAGCACAAATTGCCATGCCGACCAACATGTCCCATCTGCACTAGTCCAATTTGGTCCATATCCCTCCAAACCTGTCCTATCCATGTACCTGTCTAAATGTTTCTTAAACGCCGCGATAGTCCCTGCCTCAACCACCTCCTCCGGCAGCTCGTTCTATACACCTACCATCCTTTGTGTGACAAAATTACCCCTCAGGTCCTTATTACATTTTTCCTGCCTCACCTTAATCCTATGTCCTCTGGTTCTCGATTCCCCTACTCTGGGCCAGAGAGTTATTATTGCGCTAAGGCTGTGCTAGCAAAATTAATTTGCTTTCACACCGTGCCTTTGAGTTAAAAATATATTAAAAGCTGCACAGAAGCATAAAATAAAACAGTCACTACCTCAGGAAATACCAAAGCACTTCCAAGGCAATTAGGTACTTTGTGAAGTGCAAGTTAGACTTGTAAACATGGAAGTTAAACTGAACACAACACCCTCCCAAATATTTTATTCTTGACACCAGTTGAGAGATAAATATTTAGTTTAGTTTAGAGATACAGCGCGGCAACAGGCCCTTCGGCCCATCGAGTCCGCACCTATCACACATACACTCGGTCCATCCTACACGCGAGATGCCAATTAGCCTACAAACCCGCAAGTCTTTATAGGTAGGAAGGAATTGCAGATGCTGGTTTATCCCGAAGATAGGCACAAAGTTCTGGAGCAACTCAGCGGGTCAGGCAGCATCGCTGGAGAAAAGGATTTGAGTATAAGAGCAGGGAGGTTCTACTGCAGTTGTACAGGGTCTTGGTGAGACCACACCTGGAGTATTGCGTACAGTTTTGGTCTCCTAATCTGAGGAAGGACATTCTTGCCATAGAGGGAGTACAGAGAAGGTTCACCAGACTGATTCCTGGGATGGCAGGACTTTCATATGAAGAAAGACTGGATAGACTCGGCTTGTACTCGCTAGAATTTAGAAGATTGAGGGGGGATCTTATAGAAACTTACAAATTTCTTAAGGGGTTGGACAGGCTAGATGCAGGAAGATTGTTCCCAATGTTGGGGAAGTCCAGAACTAGGGGTCACAGTTTAAGGATAAGGGGGAAATATTTTAGGACCGAGATGAGAAAATCATTTTTTACACAGAGAGTGGTGAATCTGTGGAATTCTCTGCCACAGAAGATAGTTGAGGCCAGTTCATTGGCTATATTTAAGAGGGAGTTAGATGTGGCCCTTGTGGCTAAAGGGATCAGGGGGTATGGAGAGAAGGCAGGGATGGGATACTGAGTTGGATGATCAGCCATGATCATATTGAATGGATAACAAGGGAAATCAGGGATAGTATCAAAGCGAAGGATGATGCGTACAAATTAGCCAGAAAAAGCAGCATACCGGAGGACTGGGAGAAATTCAAAGACCAGCAGAGGAGGACAAAGGGCTTAATTAGGAAAGGAAAATAGATTATGAAAGAAAACTGGCAGGGAACATAAAAACTGACTGCAAAAGATTTTATAGATATGTGAAAAGAAAGAGATTAGTTAAAACAAATGTAGGTCCCTTGCAGTCAGAAACAGGTGAGTTGATCATGGGGAACAAGGATATGGCGGACCAATTGAATAACTACTTTGGTTCCGTCTTCACTAAGGAAGACATAAATAATTTGCCGGAAATAACAGGGGGCCGCGGGTCAAAGGAGTTGGAGGAATTGAGTGAAATCCAGGTTAGCCGGGAAGTGGTGTTGGGTAAACTGAATGTATTAAAGGCCGATAAATCCCCAGGGCCAGATAGGCTGCATCCCAGAGTACTTAAGGAAGTAGCTCCAGAAATAGTGGATGCATTAGTAATAATCTTTCAAAACTCTTTAGATTCTGGAGTAGTTCCTGAGGATTGGCGGGTAGCAAACGTAACCCCTCTTTTTAAGAAGGGAGGGAGAGAGAAAACGGGGAATTACAGACCAGTTAGTCTAACATCGGTAGTGGGGAAACTGCTAGAGTCAGTTATTAAAGATGGGATAGCAGCACATTTGGAAAGTGGTGAAATCATTGGACAAAGTCAGCATGGATTTACGAAAGGTAAATCATGTCTGACGAATCTTATACAATTTTTTCGAGGATGTAACTAGTAGCGTTGATAGGGGAGAACCAGTGGATGTGGTGTATCTGGACTTCCAGAAGGCTTTCGACAAGGTCCCACATAAGAGATTAGTATACAAACTTAAAGCACAAGGCATTGGGGGTTCAGTATTGATGTGGATAGAGAACTGGCTGGCAAACAGGAAGCAAAGAGTAGGAGTAAACGGGTCCTTTTCACAATGGCAGGCAGTGACTAGTGGGGTACCCCAAGGCTCAGTACTGGGACCCCAGCTATTTACAATATATATTAATGATCTGGATGAGGGAATTGAAGGCAATATCTCCACGTTTGCGGATGACACTAAGCTGGGGGGCAGTGTTAGCTGTGAGGAGGATGCTAGGAGACTGCAGGGTGACTTGGATAGGCTGGGTGAGTGGGCAAATGTTTGGCAGATGCAGTATAATGTGGATAAATGTGAGGTTATCCATTTTGGTGGCAAAAACAGGAAAGCAGACTATTATCTAAATGGTGGCCGATTGGGAAAGGGGGAGATGCAGCGAGACCTGGGTGTCATGGTACACCAGTCATTGAAGGTAGGCATGCAGGTGCAGCAGGCAGTAAAGAAAGCGAATGGTATGTTAGCTTTCATTGCAAAAGGATTTGAGTATAGGAGCAGAGAGGTTCTACTGCAGTTGTACAGGGTCTTGGTGAGACCACACCTGGAGTATTGCGTACAGATTTGGTCTCCAAATCTGAGGAAGGACATTATTGCCATAGAGGGAGTGCAGAGACGGTTCACCAGACTGATTCCTGGGATGTCAGGACAGTCTTATGAAGAAAGACTGGATAGACTTGGTTTATACTCTCTAGAATTTAGAAGATTGAGAGGGGATCTTATAGAAACTTACAAAATTCTTAAGGGGTTGGACAGGCTAGATGCAGGAAGATTGTTCCCGATGTTGGGGAAGTCCAGAGCAAGGGGTCACAGCTTAAGGATAAAGGGGAAATCCTTTAAAACCGAGATGAGAAGAACTTTTTTCACACAGAGAGTGGTGAATCTCTGGAACTCTCTGCCACAGAGGGTAGTTGAGGCCAGTTCATTGGCTATATTTAAGAGGGAGTTAGATGTGGCCCTTGTGGCTAAGGGGATCAGAGGGTATGGAGAGAAGGCAGGTACGGGATACTGAGTTGGATGATCAGCCATGATCATATTGAATGGCGGTGCAGGCTCGAAGGGCCGAATGGCCTACTCCTGCACCTAATTTCTATGTTTCTAAGGGCCTGTTTCCACACTGTATCTCTAAACTAAACCAAACTAAACTCCTCTCGACCCTCTCCAATGCCAGCGCACCCTTCCTCAGGGATGGGGCCCAAAACTGCTCGCAATACTCCAAATGTGGCCTGTACCAGCGCCTTCTAAAGCCACCGTGTCCTACGGGCAGCAATGCAACAAAATGTCTCAATCAGAAATGTCACCTATTCCTTTTCTCCAGAGATGCTTTAAGAGAGAGTTAGATAGAGCTCTATGGGGCTAGTGGAGTCAAGGGATATGGGGAGAAGGCAGGCACGGGTTATTGATAGGGGACGATCAGCCATGATCGCAATGAATGGCGGTGCTGGCTCGAAGGGCCGAATGGCCTCCTCCTGCACCTATTTTCTATGTTTCTATGCTGCCTGACCCGCGGAGTTACTCCAGCACTTTGTGTCTTATCTTTGGCGTAAACCGACATCTGCAGTTCCTTCCTACACAAGCTACACAATAGGGTGTAAGAAGGGAACTGCAGATGCTGGTTTAAACCGAAGTGAGACACAAAAAGCTGGAGTAACTCAGCGGGACAGGCAGCATCTCTGGAGAGAATGAATGGGTATTGTCAGGAGTTATGGGGAGAAGGCAGGAGAATGGGGTTAAGTTGGAGCGATAGATCAGCCTTCATTGAATGAGACAGTAGACTTGATGGGCCGAATGGCCTAATTCTGCCCCCATTCCTGCATCTAGCCTGTCCAACCCTTTAAGAACTTTGTAAGTCTTATAGAAACTTACAAAATTCTTAAGGGGTTGGACAGGCTATATGCAGGAAGATTGTTCCCGATGTTGGGGATGTCCAGAACAAGGGGGTCACAGTTTAAGGATAAGGGCAAAATCTTTTAGGGCCGAGATGAGAAAAACATTTTTCGCACAGAGAGTGGTGAATCTGTGGAATTCTCTGCTACAGAAGGTAGTTGAGGCCAGTTCATTGGCTATATTTAAGAGGGAGTTAGATGTGGCCCTTGTGGCTAAAGGGATCAGGGGGTATGGAGAGAAGGCAGGTACAGGATACTGAGTTGGATGATCTGCCATGATCATATTGAAGGGCCGAATGGCCTACTCCTGCACCTAATATCTATGTTTCTATGTTTCTATCACTTATGAACTAGTGAACAAGCCACAAGCACAGTTTGCTGCCCTGGTTTGCAAGAGTTAAATGACTTTAAACAAAAAGGACTGCTCCACTTATTGTGTTTTTCTACTATTATGACAGGTATTGATTTTTGAATTACTCATCCTGCCCCTCTCCCTCTCCTCTGTAAACTTTCAATTCCAATGGAGCGCTGGGGAGGGAGAGAGAGAGAGAGAGAGAGAGAGAAGAGAAGAAGAAAAAAAATGGCCCAAGTCAGTGATCTTTGCACCTTAGAAAGTCAGGCCCATCATTTACTGGGCTGAGTTTGGAGCGATGACGGATAGATTTCCCCACAGATGAGGCGATCGATCGCAGAGAGGAGCTTCACCCTGGGCCCAGCTCGCACAGGAGCCTCGCACCGGCAGAGCCACAGGGGTGTGCGAGCGTGCGGGGTTATTAATCAAATATTATATAGCGAGGCCTTCTAAACACGCAGCATGTCACACAGCTGTTGACCCGCAGATAAAGACTGGTCTGTGGGTGGCGACTAATTGCTCAAAGGCTTTGGGGCCTAAAGGTTGAGCCCTTGCTAGAGACATGAAGGGGGGGGGGGGGGGGGGCAAGGGAGAGATGCATTGACTGCACAAGCAAGGCCAGGCCAGCTGCTTGTTCTTTACAAAGACGAGAGAGGTGGGGGTGAGGGGAGGGGTAGGATTGAATAGCAGGGAAGATCTTTATGAACTACAACCCCGGTGAAGAGGCCAAGAGATCAGAGGAAGTGAGAGGGAAAATTATGCTTTTCATTATTAAAGTGTAATATTTTACACGTTTGTTGCGATCGATGGGACAGCGAGTCAACGGGTCTATCAATTATTGACGTGCTTAGTCAAAGATTTCCTGGTCCGAGAACACTGATGCAATTATTAAGAAAGCACATCAGCGCCTCTACTTCCTGAGAAGATTACGGAGAGTCGGTTTGTCAAGGAAGACTCTCTCTAACTTCTACAGGTGCACAGTAGAGAGCATGCTGACCGGTTGTATCGTGGCTTGGTTCGGCAACTTGAGCGCCCTGGAGAGGAAAAGACTACAAAAAGTAGTAAACACTGCCCAGTCCATCATCGGCTCTGACCTTCCTTCCATCGAGGGGATCTATCGCAGTCGCTGCCTCAAAAAGGCTGGCAGTATCATCAAAGACCCACACCATCATCTCCCTGCTACCTTCAGGTAGAAGGTACAGGAGCCTGAAGACTGCAACGTCCAGGTTCAGGAATAGCTACTTCCCCACAGCCATCAGGCTCTTAAACTTGGCTCGGACAAAACTGAACATTAATAGCCCATTATCTGTTATTTCCACTTGATCAGTTTATTTATTCATGTGTGTATATATTTATATAACGGTATATGGACACACTGATCTGTTCTGTATTCATTGCCTACTATGTTCTGTTGTGCTGAAGCAAAGCAAGAATTTCATTGTTCTATCAGGGACACATGACAATAAACTCTCTTGAATCTTGAAGAGTCAGGTTTGTGAATATGGGGGTGGCTGGAGTGGACGACGGTGCTGGGTGATGGTACGTTATTGTCACGTACCCGAGTATAGTCGGATTGCCAACTTTCTCACTCCCAAATAAGGGACAAAAGGTCAAAATAAGGGACAAATTCCCAACGGCAATTTGTTGACCGACTCAATAGACAACAGGTGCAGGACGAGGCCATTCGTCCCTTCGAGCCAGCACCGCCATTCAATGTGATCATGGCTGATCATCCACAATCAGTACCCCGTTCCTGCCTTCTCCCCATATCCCCTGACTCCACTATCTTTAAGAGCCCTATCTAGCTCTCCCTTGAAAGTATCCAGAGAACCGGCCTCCACCGCCCTCTGAGGCAGAGAATTCCACAGACTCACAACTCTCTGTGTGAAAAAGTGTTTCCTCATCTCTGTTCTAAATGGCTTGCCCCTTATTCTTAAACTGTGGCCCCTGGTTCTGGACTCTCCTAACATCGGGAACATGTTTCCTGCCTCTAGCGTGTCCAAACCCTTAATAATTTAATATGTTTCAATAAGATCCCCTCTCATCCTTCTAAACTCCAGACTACACAAACCCATCCGCTCCATTCTCTCAGCATATGACAGTTCCGCCATCCCGGGAATTAACCTTGTAAACCTACGCTGCACTCCCTCAATAGCAAGAATGTCCTTCCTCAAATTTGGAGCCTAAATGGCACACAATACTCCAGGTGTGGTCTCACTGGGCCCTGTACAACTGCAGATGGACCTGTTTGCTCCTATACTCAACTCCTCTTGCTATAAAGGCCAACATGCCGTTCGCTTTCTTCACTGCCTGTTGTACCTACATGTTTACTTTAATTGACTGATGAACAAGGGCCCCCCAGATCCCGTTGTACTTCCCCTTTTCCCAACTTGACTTGGCCGTGGCTGGGTGAATGATGAGTTGGCCCGGGTGCTGGACTGCACACAAAGAAAGCCCAGCCGGCGGGCCAGCTGAGGAGTTTTAGCCCGCGTCGCGCGCAAAGTCTGGCGCCCCGTCCAACTCGTGAACCGTTGATTGGCCGTGAGAAGGAGGGGTGGTGGTGGTGTCGGCGGTAAGCGAAGGTCCGAAGGTCGGACAGCTGGCCGGGCTGCCGACTGACCGACGGGACCACGGGCGAGGCTGCTGCTGCTGCTGCACTCCACGGGCTGCACTACGTCGGGACGGATGAGGCGGGGCCGGTCGTGGCGCTCTGACCCGACAGCCCCCTCGACCCGAGTAGTAGCGGTCAAATACGGGACAAGGGCGGACCCGTGTACGGGACAAACCAATTTGACCCAATATATACGGGATGTCCCCGCTAATACGGGACAGTTGGCGACTCTAGAGTACAGTGAAGTTCTTTTTTTACACACAGTTCAGTAGCAATGCTTTAGATACAGTGTGGAAATAGACCTTTCGGCCCACCAAGTCCGCACCAACCACCACCGGGCAGCATTGTGGCGCAGCGGTAAAGTTACTGCCTCACAGCGCCAGAGATTTGCGTTGGTTCCTGACTATGGGTACTGTCTGTACGGAGTTTGTACGTACTGCCTGTGACCGTGTGGGTTTTCTCCAGGTGCTCAAGTTTTCTCCCACTTTCCAAAGACGTCTAGGTTTGTAGGTTAATTAGCTTCAGTAAAGGTTGTAAATTGTCCCTAGTGTGTAGGATAGAGCATGTGTACGGGGAAGGCTGGTTGGCACGGATTCGCTGGGCCGAAGGTTTCGTGCTGTATCTATAAACTAAACAGTGCAGTGACAATCCTTTAGAGATACAGTATGAAATCCCGCCATTCGGCCCACCGAGTGTGCAATCACCCGCACACAGGCACTAGTTTTATTACCTAGGGTGCCTGGAATGCGCTGCCAGGCATGGTGGTGGAGGCATGTGGGCCAACGCGGGCAGGTGGGACAAGTGTAGATGGGACATGTTGGCCAGTGTGGGCAAGTTGGGCCTGTTTCCATGCTATATGACTCGATGACTCAATGACAAAGTCTAGAACCCGACTGATGTTGTCAAGGACACAATGGTAAGAGTTTAGTTTCAGTTCAGTTTAGTCTATTGTCACGTGTACCGAGGTACAGTGAAAAGCTTTTTTGTTGCGTGCTAACCAGTCAGCGGAAAGACAACACATGATTACAATCGAGCCGTCCACAGTGTACAGATACATGATAAAGGAATGGTACACAAAAATGCTGGAGAAACTCAGCGGGTGCAGCAGCATCTATGGAGCAAAGGAAATAGGCAATGTTTCGGGCCGAAACCCTTCTTCAGACTGATGGAGGGTGGGGAGGGCGGGGAGAAGAAAGAAAAAAGGAGGAGGAGGAGCCCGAGGGCTGAGGGAGAGATAGGAAAGGGAGGAGACAGCAAGGGCTAACAAAATTGGGAGAATTCAATGTTCATGCCACCAGGATGCAGACTCCCCAAGCGGAATATGAGGTGCTGTTCCTCCAATTTCCGGTGGTGCTCGCTCTGGCCATGGAGGAGGCCCAGATTCAGATTCAGATTCAGATTCAATGTAATTGTCATTGTCAGTGTACAGTACAGAGACAGAGAGGTCGGATGCGGAATGGGAATGAGGATAAAGGAATAACGTTTAGTGCAAGGTAAAGACAGTAAAGTCCGATCAAAGATAGTTTGAGGGTCACCAATGAGGTAGATAGTAGCTTAGTTTAGTTTAGAGATACACAGCGGGAAAAGGCCCTTTGGCCCACTGAGTCCACACTGACCAACGATCCCACACATTAACACTATCCTAGGACCAATTCTATGTCAATTCCCGCACACTAACACTATCCCACACACACCTGGGACTGTTTTACATTTACAATGCATTCAGAAAGTATTCACATTTTCATCATTTTGTTACGTTACAGCCTTATTTTAAAATGGATTCAATTCATTTTTTTAAATCATCAATCTACACACAATACCCCAGAACGAAGATGCGAAAATCAGGTGTTTAGGAATTTTTGCAAAGTAATTAAAAATAAATAATTGAAATATCACATTTACATAAGTATTCAGACCCTTTGCTATGACACTCAAAATTGAACTCAGGTTCATCCTGTTTCCATTGATTATCCTTGAGATGTTTCTACAACTTGATTGGAGTCCACCAGTGGTACATTACATTGATTGGACATGATTTGGCAAGGCACACACCTGTGTATAGGGTGATTTCACCAAAGTGAAAATGAGCGTAGATCCCCCCTCACGTGACCGAAACATTTAACTGGAGGACATATGTCACTTCGGTACATGTTAGTGAATGGGGAAACACGTACTTTCACACCCGTTAAAAACATGGAAAACGGCTGATTTTTTAGCTGACATTTTCTGTGCTAGTCGGGGTGACCGTGAAGCACAGGACCTAAATTTTCAGGCAAAGAAAAAGATAGAAAGTAAGGTAATTACAAGAGGGAACTGAAGGTGGAAAAACAGCGGAAGTGAACAGCCGACATTTGCCGTGGAGATTTAAAGGTCCAAAATATCGGGAATTATCGCGTTTGCTCGCTGAATTTCATCAAAAGTAAGGAATTATTGACTTACTTTTGATGAAATTCAGCGAGCAAACCCAATAATGTATATAAGGTCCCACAGTTGACAGTGCCCGTCAGAGCAAAAACCAAGCCATGAAGACGAAGGAATTGTCCTCCGAGACAGGATTGTGTCGAGACACAGATCTGGGGAAGGGTATTGTGTGCAGATCGTTGATTTAAAAAAAATAATTTAATCCATTTTAGTATAAGGCTGTAATGTAACAAAATGTGGAAAAGGTGAAGGGGTCTGAATACTTTCTGAATGTACTGTACACCTAGCCAATGAATCTACAAACCTGCACGTCTTTGCAGTGTGGGAGAAACCTAAGATCTTGATGCAAGTTTTACACGCTTAATTCCCGGGATGGCGGGACTGTCATATGCTGAGAGAATGGAGCAGCTCGGCTTGTACACTCTGGAGTTTAGAAGTATGAGGGGGTATCTCATTGAAACATATAAGATTGTTAAGGTCCTGGACACGCTAGAGGCAGGAAACATGTTCCCGATGTTGGGGGAGTCCAGAACCAGGGGCCACAGTTTAAGAATAAGGGGTAGGCCATTTAGAACGGAGACGAGGAAACACTTTTTCTCACAGAGAGTTGTGAGTCTGTGGAATTCTCTGCCTCAGGGGGCGGTGGAGGCCGGTTCTCTGGATGCTTTCAAGAGAGAGCTAGATAGGGCTCTTAAAGATAGCGGAGTCAGGGGATATGGGGGAGAAGGCAGGAACGGGGAACTGATTGGGGATGATCAGCCATGATCACATTGAATGGCGGTGCTGGCTGGAAGGGCCAAATGGCCTACTCTTGCACATATTGTCTAGTGTCTAATGTAACAAAATGTGGAAAGAGTGAAGGGGTCTGAATACTTTCTGAATGTACTGCACACTAAGCCAATGAATCTACAAATCTGCACGTCTTTGGAGTGTGGGAGAAAACCGAAGATCCTCGCAGGTCACGGGGAGAACGGACAAACCCCGTATGGACAGCAGACATGGTCTGGATCAACCCCGTGTCTCTGGCGCTGCAAGCGGTGTAAGGCAACAACTCTAGCGCTGCGCCATCGTGCCGCCCCTGTTCAGCTCTCAGGCTGCATGTGATTAATACTGTGCTTACCAGCGTGAAGCAGCAGCTTGGTGGTGTGGAGGTCGTCTGCCAGCACGGCGTAGTGTAGAGCGCTGCAGCCTCGGAAACTGGCACGAGTGTTCAGCCGATTACTGAACTCGTCCTCCCTGCTCACCAGCACTACAGGGGAAAAGCACAGCCCTGGTTAATCATCCCCACCATATATAGAAACATAGGTGCAGGAGTAGGCCGTTCGGCCCTTCCAGCCAGCACCGCCATTCAATGTGATCACGGCTAATCTTCTTCGTGCGTATGGCGTGCACAGCCTAAAGTTGTAGGACAACTTGTTCTATTTGATTGTGTGCACGCTGGGCTGATTGCATTCGTCGAAACAGGGCGGACCACGTGAAGGTTGCAATCTTCCACCCCAATCACGGCTGCTCATCCACGATCAGTACTGTGGCAGAGAATTCCACAGATTCACAACTCTCTGGGTAAATTTTGTTTTCTCGGCTCAGTCCTAAATAGCCTTCCCTTCCTTCCTTTCTTCCTTCCCGCCCCCCCCCCCCCCTCCCCATCCCCCCCCCCCCCCTCCCATCCCCCGCCCGCCCCATTAGTCTGAAGAAGGGTCTCGACTCGAAACGTCACCTATTTCCTTCGCTCCATAGACGCTGCCTCACCCGCTGAGTTTCTCCAGCATTTTTGTCTACCTTCAATTTTTCCAGCATCTGCAGTTCTTTCTTAAACATACCCGTTATTCTCAAACAGTGACCCCTGGTTCTGGACTGCCCCTAACATGGGGAACATTTTTCCTGCCTCTACCCTGTCCAACCCTTGGAGAATTTTACGTGCGTCTATGTCCCCGCACATACGCTGTCTCCGTAGCGTGGAAACAGGCCCCTCTGTCCCACTTCCACACCGAACAATATGCCCCACCTGCACTCGTCCCACCGGCCCGTGTGTGGCCTGTATACCTCTAAACCTGCCCTATCCATGTTCCTGTCCAAGTGCCCTTTAAATGTTTAGTTTAGAGATACAGCGTGGCCAGCATGGGGTTGATCAGCCATGATCACATTGAATGGCGGCGCTGGCTCGAAGGGCCGAATGGCATACTCCTGCACCTATTGTCTATTGTTTCTTGTTTAGAGTTTAGAGTTTAAAGTTACAGCATGGAAACAGGCCCTTCAGCCCACCAAGTCCGCGCCGACCAGCGATCACCCCGTACACAAGCACCATCTTACACACTGGGGGCAAGTTCCAATTTTACCAATCAACCTACAAACCTGCACGTCTTTGGAGTGTGGGAGGAAACCGAAGATCTCGGAGAAAACCCACGCGGGTCACGGGGAGAAGGTTCAAACTCCGTACAGACAGCACCCATAGTCGGGATGGAACCCGGGTCTCCGGCGCTGTGAGGCAGCAACTCTACCGCTGCGCCACCGTGACCACCCAACATGATTCCTGGCCTCACAAAACCCCTCTGGGATCTAAGATGAACGTCCAGTGCAGATCAATCCATCTAGATCATAGAGTCATTCTGCACGGAGACAAGCCCTGTCATCCATGCCTCATCTAAGCCCTTCTCCATAGCCTGCATTTGGCCCATATCCCTCTCAACTTTTCCTGCCCATGTACCTGTCCAAATGTCACTATAGTACCTGTCTCAACTACCCACCCTCCCTCTCGCTCCATACACACTCCAGCCTCTGTTAGAAACGTGTGTGTGTGTGTGTGTGTAGGGAGGGAGAGATAGAGAGGGGGATATGCAGAGTTAGAGAGAGAATGGAGAGAGAGAGGGATATGGAGAGAGAGATGGAGAGATTGGTAGAGAGATGGAGTGAGAGATGGAGAGAGAGAGGGAAAGAGAGAGGGGGAGAGAGAGGTAGTGTGTGTGTGTCCATGTGTGTGCATGCGTACGTCTTTATGTGTGTGCGCGTGTGTGCATGCGTGTGTACGTGAAAGTGTGCATGTGCGAATGTGTGTGCGTGTGTGTATGTGTATGCATGCCTGTGTATGTGTGTGCACGTGCCTTGTGCGAGTGTGTGTGCATGTGTGCGTGCGCAGGCTTGTGAACGTGTATGTGTGTGCGTATGCGTGTGTGTGTATGTGTGTGCGTATGTGTGTGCGTACGTGTGTGTGTGCGTGCGCATGCGTGTGTACGTGTGCGTCTGTGTGCATGCAGGTGTACGTGTGCGTGTGTGTGTGCGCGTGCCGTGTGCGTGTGTCTGCATGTGCGTGATTTTTAAACCATTTGTTACGCGGAGACCCCTTTTATTTCCGACAGGGAAAGTGTAGGGAGCAGCGGTTGCCACAGAAGATGAATTTCAGACACTACCAGTCTCCACTATAAAAAGATTAAAACATTATTATTGTTTTCCCCCATGGTTCAACGTGACAGGGCAGTCATCATTTGTAAAAAATGTCTGTGCATGAGATAACTACAGCAAACTCAATAAAGTGTCAGCTGGTGACTGCTCTGCCATCCATCAGTGGGGCTGGCTGGAACATTTCACTCGTTGTTGCCACTGACACTAAAACAGATGCCGCCAATATTTCTGCAACATTTGAACATTAAAAAACAACAAAAGAACGGGGAGAGAGGATGTGACAGGAGGGGGGGGGGGGGGGGGGGGGGGGATGATGGGGTGGGAAGAGATCCAATAAATTAATAAACCGGAAACAGATATTAAATTAGTTTCGTTTCGAGATACAGCGCGGAAACAGGCCCTTCGGCCCAGCGAGTCCGTGCCGTACCAGCGATCCCCGCACACTAGCACCATCCTACACACACTGGGGACGATTTACAATTATTATCAAGCCCATGAACTTACAAACCTGCACGTCTTTGTAAACTGAAGATCGTGGAGAAAACCCATGGGGAGAAGGTACAAACTCCGTACAGACAGCACCCGAACAAGCCAATTAACCTACAAACCTGTACTCCAGTTTTCCAATCAGAGGGTGGTGGGTGTCAGGAAAGAGCTGCCAGTAGTTGAGGCAGGGACTATAACAACAATGAAAAGGACTTGGATAGGTGCATGGTTAGGAAAGGTTCAGAGGGACATGAGCCAAATGGAGGACTAGTGCAGATGGGGCATCTTGGTCGGCATGGGCAAGTTGGGCTGAAGGGCCTGTTTCTACGTGTAAGAAAGAACTTCACATGCTGGTTGAAATCGAAGGTTTAACAAGCAGAATGCAGGAAGTTGTGACCACTGCCCAGTCCATCATCGGCTCTGACCTCCCCACCATTGAAGGGATCAATCGCAGTCGCTGCCTCAAAAAGGCTAGCAGCATCATCAAGGACCCACACCATCCTGGCCACACACTCATCAGGTAGAAGGTACAGGAGACTGAAATCTGCAACATCCAGGTTCAGGAACAGCTACTTCCTGAAGAAAGGTTTTGGCCTGAAACGTCGCCTATTTCCTTAGTTCCATAGATGCTGCTGCACCTGCTGAGTTTCTCCAGCACTTTTGTCTACCTTTGATTTTCCAGCATCTGCAGTTCCTTCTTAAACAGCTACTTCCCCACAGCCATCAGGCTATTAAACACAATATCAAACAAACTCTGAACTATAACAGCCTATTGCACTTTATCTGTTTATTTATATGTATAAATATGGTCTACGGTATATAGACACACTGATCTATTCTGTATTATTCTGTTGTGCTTGAGCAAGCAAGAATTTAATTGTCCTATCTGGGACACATGACGATAAACTCTCTTGATTTGAGGTAGACACAAAATGCTGGAGTAACTCAGCGGGACAGGCAGCATCTCTGGATAGAAGGAATGGGCGACGTTTCGGGTCGAGACCCTTCTAATTGATAAATTCATATAATTGATATAATTTAATTGCCACACAACCAGGGTCGGTGGAATTTTGGGTTGCCAGCAGCGGTACAGTAATAAAGAACACACAACCACAATTAAAATGTTACACAAACATCCACCACAGCATTCATCACAGTGGTGGAAGGCACAAAACTTGGCCTGTCTCTAAACTAAACTAAACTAAGAAAGATGACAATCCGGGTGGGGGGGGGGGGGGGGGGTGGACTCAGACTCCGCTGGGCAGTGCAGGGACTGGACGTACCTTCCAAGGAGTGGACTCGCTTCTCCCTCGATGTCTCGTACACGTTTCTGAACTCATCTCCCAGGTTGGGGTCAGCACCAGCCTCTAACAGCACCTTCACCCCACTGTAAGCAAGACAAACACAGCTCTCATCAGTCCATAAACAATAGACAACAGACAATAGGTGCAGGAGTAGGCCATTTGGCCCTTCGAGCCAGCACCACCATTCAGTGTGATTATGGCTGATCATCCCCAATCAGTACCCCGTTCCTGCCTTCTCCCCATATCCCCTGACTCCGCTATCTTTAAGAGCCCTATCTAGCTCTCTCTTGAAAGCATCCAGAGAACCGGCCTCCACCGCCCTCAGAGTCCATAAGTTACAGGAGCAGAATTGCAGGCCATTTGGCCCATCTGAGGAAGGATGTGCCGGCTCTGGAGAGGGTCCAGAGGAGGATTACAAGAATGATCCCAGGAATGAGTGGGTTAACATACGATGAGCGTTTGTCGGCCCTGGGCCTGTACTCGCTGGAGTCTAGAAGGATGAGGGGGGACCTCATTGAAACTTACAGAATAATGAAAGGCCTGGATAGAGTGGGTGTGGAGAGGATGTTTCCACTAGTGGGAGAGTCTAGGACCAGAGGTCACAGCATCAGAATTAAAGGACGTTCCTTTAGGAAGTTGATGAGGAGGAACTTCTTTAGTCAGAGGGTGGTGAATCTGTGGAACTCATTGCCACAGACGGCTGTGGAGGCCAAGTCAGTGGATATTTTTAAGTCAGAGATAGACAGATTCTTGATTAGAACGGGTGTTGGGGGTTATGGGGAGAAGGCAGGAAAATGGGGTTAGGAGGCAGAGATCAGCTATGATTGAATGACGGTTTGCGCGCGCTATCGCTAACCAAGATGCGCTTGTTCTGGTGAAGGGCACTCAATATGAAATATTCATTCCCACTCCCTCCCAACAGACGCTGTCCAGTCAGCTGAGTGGGTCCAGCATCCTCTGTGACCAAGCGCAGGCTTGGCGATCGTTTTGTCCAACACCTCCGCACAGATCGCAATAACCAACCTGATCTCCCGGTGGCTCAGCACTTCAACTCCCCCTCCCATTCCCAATCCGACCTTTCTGTCCTGGGTCTCCTCCATGGCCAGAGTGAGTCCCACCGTAAACTGGAGGAGCAGCACCTCATATTTCGCTTGGGTAGTTTACACCCCAGCGGTATGAACATTGACTTCTCCAATTTCAGGTAGTCCCGGCTTTCTCCCTCCTTCCCCTCCCCTTCCCAGCTCTCCCACAGCCCACTGTCTCCGCCTCTTCCTTTAGAGAGGGAGTGGGTGGGGGGTAGAGCAGGGGTAGAGGGGAGCCAGAGGGGGAGGGGGAGGAGGATCATGGGGGGGAGGGACAAGAAAGCAGAAAAGCAGATTTAAAAAAGGTGAAGTGCTGGATATTTGTTGACATTAAACTCCTCATCCTTTCAGAGGGCTGGTTCTAGGAATGGAAGTGCAAACATAGCTGTCTCTAAAACTAAACTAGTCTGGCTGGGGTGGGAGGGGAGAGGGTAGGGGATCGGATGAGAGGAGAGGGGAGGACAGGGGAGGGAAGAAGAGGGGAGTGGTGGGGAGGGTATGGGATGGGAGGGAGGGAGGAGAGGAGAGGACGCTTCTCCCTCGAAGAGTAAATGAACTCAGGGGAGGGGAGGGTATGGGAGGGGAGGGGAGGGGAGGAGTAAGGAAGGACAGGAGGGGAGGAGATACAATAGACAACAGACAATAGTTGCAGGAGGAGGCCATTCGGCCCTTTGAGCCAGCACCGTCATTCAATGCGATCACGGCTGATCATCCCCAATTGGTACCCCGTTCCTGCCTTCTCCCCATATCCCCTGACCCCGCTATCTTTAAGAGCTCTATCTAACTCTCTCTTGAAAGTATCCAGAGAGGGGAGGGGAGGGTAGGAGAGAGGTGAAGAGGAGCGGAGGGGAGGAGAGGGAAGGATGGGCAGGAGATGGGAGGGATGGAGAGGAAGGAGAGGAGGGGAGGAGAGGGGAGTGGAGGGTTGGGGAGGGGATGGAAGGGATGAGAGGGGATGGGGAGGGGTGGGGGGGGATGAAGGGGAGGGTGTGGGAGTCAGTGAGCTGAGTTCAGGGCAGTAGAAGCAGTGTATTTGTGTGCAGTGATGTGGGGCAGTGGCTGATCGCTGCAGGGGGCATTGACACAAAGGGGAAGGGGACAGTATGTGGGGGCGTGTACATGAGGCCGTGGCTTTCCCCGAGCAATGCACAGGCAGGGGTACAAAGCAGCGACAGGGGGAGAAGGCAGGAACGGGGTACTGATTGTGGATGATCAGCCATGATCACATTGAATGGCGGTGCTAGCTCAAAGTGCCGAATGGACTACTCCTGCACCTATTGTCTATTGTCTATCTCTGCATAGATACAAGATACAAGATACAATTTATTTGTCATTTGGACCCCTTGAGGTCCAAACGAAATGCCGTTTCTGCAGCCATACATTACAACCAAGACACAACATAATTTACATAAATATCCATCACATCGCTGTGATGGAAGGCCAAAAAAACTTATCTCTCCACTGCACTCTCCCCCCCCTCCCCGATGTCAGTCAAAGTCAAAGCCCCCGGCTGGCGATGGCGATTGTCCCGCGGCCAAGGTCGCACACCGGGTTCTTGATGTTAGAGCCCCCGGCGTGCGCTCGCAGAGTCCCGCAGCCATTCCAAGCCGCGCGGGGCAGTGATGTAAGGCCCCGCTCCAGGAGCTCTTCGACCCCGTAACTCGGGCGGGAGAAGTCGCCGTTGCGGGAGCCCTGAAAAGCGGTCTCCCTCCAGGGACCCGCGGGCTCCCGGTGCCGCCGTCCGCCAGACCCGCAGTTGCAGCCTCCGAATCTCCGGAGGTCGGGCCGCAGCAGCGCTCCACCACCGCTAGTGAGTAGTCGGCACCAGAGCCCCCGGTCTTCCTGTTGGAGGCCGCTCCACGTTGCAGCCCCAACGACAACGGAGACCCGATACAGAAAAGGTCGGGTCTCTCGTGCAGGGAGAGATTTAAAAGTTACCCCCACACACATACCCCAACAAAAAATAACAAAAACTACATAAAAACATAGACAAAAAATAATAAAAACGCAAACGGGCTGCAGAGGCCGCTGCTGCCGAGAGTCGCGCCGCCTACCTAGACTAAACATCTGCTGCCTTTTAGACTTTAGATGTAAATTAGGACAACTGGCCCATCAAGTCTACTCCGCCACTCAATCATGGCTGATCTATCTCTCCCTCCTGACCCCATTCTCCTGCCTTCTCCCCATAACCCCCGACACCCGTACTGATCAAGCCCGTGACGACCAGCGATCACCCCGTACACTAGTGCTGTCCTACACACACTAGGGGCAGTTTACAGTTTTTCTTTTAGAAACCAAAGCCAATTGATCTACAAACCTGCACGTCTTTGTAGTGGGGGAGTAAACCTGGGGAAAACCCACGCAGGTCACGGGGAGAACCTACAAACTGTGTGCAGACAGCATCCGGAGTCAGGATCGATCCCGGGTCTCCGGCGCTGTGAGGCAGCAACTCTACCTGCTGCGCCTCCTTGTTGCCACCCCCTTTGTTGTTGCAACTACAACAGCACCCGTAGTCAGGATCGAACTCTCTCAATACCTCGCCCTCCCACAGCGCGGTGCTCCCTCACCCCCCCCCCCGCCCCCTTGGACGTCCCGCAGCCCCGACGTCGGACCCGGCGAGCGGTCCTGGACATCGGGCCGCCCGTAGCTGCAACTGCGGAGGGCTTGGGGAGGCCCTGACCACTGGGAACAGCGGAGGAAGAGACTGACTTTGGTGCCTTCCCACACAGTGGGAAACTGTGATTCTGCTGTGTGGGGATGTGTTATGTTAAATTCTATAGTGTGTGTTCTTTATACCCTTTCTGGCTTAACCCCTCCCTTCACCACCTCCAGTTTAAATTCCAGTTGGAATATTTTGGAGGACCCAAGAACCAAGACATGAAGCCATTTTGAATCCATTTCTTGAGTGGACTATATTGATCGGCAGGGGGGGGTTGGTGGGGAACAAAGCAATGTTATGATGGAAGCTAGGTCTTTTATGGAAAGGCACTTCACATCAACTGTGTGAGTGCTGAAGCTGACTTTTCATGCTCTAGCCCAGGGACACAAGGAGAACAGATTTTATTGCTGATCCTAACAGCGCTTGTAATGAGTGGTTTGCTGGGCCACTTCAGAGGGCAAATGAGTCAAGAGCATTACTGTCAGAGTTAAGCCGGGACGGGCAGGGCTGGTAGAATGCTGCACTCAGGGTCATTACTGAACCAGCTGGGATTGGCAACAATCAGACAACTTTATGATTACTTTTACCGAGACAAGATTTTTATTTCTGTTAAAACGGAATTGAAATTCTTCAACGGCTGCTCGGGGACTTGAAGCCTCATTCTCCGGGTTATTAGTGGGATATCATAAGCACCAGTCCCGGTTGCAAAAAGACATTAATTACTGGCAAACTGAATCTTTCCGAAGGCTTCATACTCCAAACAAGCACCTGCCTCTTCCTTCAAACTCTCAGTGGCACTTCCACCATTTTCCACAGAGTTGCAGCACGGGACCAGGCCCTTCGGCCCACCTTGTCCTCCGCGGTCTGTGGAGCTTCTAGCTGCGGGCGCGGCGTGGACTTTCCATCGCGGAGTCTGGGATCCCTTGCCGGGGATCGCCGGAGACGAGCTCCGACCGCCGGCCTGCAGCCTATAACATCGTGAAGCCGCCCGCGGTCTCCGGTGGAAAGCAGCCGACTCGGGACCTCCAAGCCGTGGAGCAAAGATCCTATAGCGAACAATATGGTCCACTTGACAAAAAAGACGTAGTACGGTCACGGGCAGATTCACGGGTAATTTTCGGCCCCCATTTCCGTAACCGGCTTCCGTCTCCGCACCAAAGATCCCGTGGCGGAGCAACGATAACTAGTGCGGAGACGGAAGCCGGTTACGGAAACATCCTCGAAAAAATAAAAGTTATTTGGGAAAAATCTTCTCCTCATTTTCAGAATTACAAACTGTTCCCCCGCAACGTTGATTACAGTGTGAGTCGGGTCGGGTCGGGTCGGGTTACTGAAATGGATGAATAATAGGCCCACGTTCCGCTCCGTTGCGTACTACACATCAGCGCATTGCATTTAGAAGGTGTGGTCTATCTTGCTCCGCTAGAGGATCTTTGCCGCGGAGTGTTTGCATCATCCCGACGAGAGGGCCTGTAAATCGGGCTGTTCGTAGCAGCAGCTACAGACGGTTCATGGTCCCCGACCACGGGTGAACAAAGGAGGAGGACTGGCTGAACTTTGGTGCCTTCCACCACAGTGAAGAATATTGATTCCACTGTGGTGGATGTTCGTGTTGTATTCTATTGTGTATTGTTCTCTTTTGATTGTCTGGCTGCATGGTAAATCAAATTCCACTGTACCTCAATTGGTGCACGTGGCAATCAACGTGAACTTGAACTTGACGACCCACGGACTATCCTTGTTCGGACTTTGGCAGACACATAATGCAGGAGTAACTCAGCGGGACAGGCAGCGTCTCTGGAGAGAAGGAATGGGCGACGTTTCGGGTCGAGACCCTCAAAAAGGCTAGCAGCATCATCAAGGACCCCCACCATCCTGACCACACACTCATCTCCCCGCTACCTTCAGGTAGAAGGTACAGGAGCCTGAAGACTGCAACGTCCAGGTTCAGGAATAGCTACTTCCCCACAGCCATTAAACTCGGCTCGGACAAAACTCTGAACATTAAGAGCCCATTATCTGTTTATTTGCACCTTATCAGTTTATTTATTCATGTGTGTATATATTTAATATAATGGTACTAGACCAAGTGCAGACCCGTTGGGTCTGTTCCCCCAACGTGTGGTTGTGGGGGGGAAGCGGCATGCAGCATCACACACACTAACTATCCCCCCACCCCCGCACACACGCTAATTACCCCCCTTGATATTATATTAATATTATTAATTTGCTCCTTTTACCCCATAACCACCCTATCAACTGATGCAAAGCCCCCAACTTGCAGTCACATCTAGACTAGAGAGGGGGAGCAGAGACAGAGGGGTAAGAGGGAGAGGAGGGTGGAGGGAAGGAGAAGAGGGAAGGTGGGTGAGGGGGGAAATGTGGGAGAGGAGGGGTGAGAGGGAGGGGAGGAGAGAGAGAGGGGAGGAGAGAGGGGGTGAGAGTGAGGGGGAGAGAGAAGGGATGCTGAGAGGGGGTGAGGGGAGGTGGGGGAGCATGGAGGGGGAGGGAGGGTGGAGGGAAGAGAGTTGGGGGTGTGGAGGGGAGGGGGGGTTAGGGGAGGGAGGGAGGGTGGGGGGGGGGGATGGAGGGGAGGAGGGGGGGAGGGGGGAGAGAGAGAGGAGGGGGGAATTGGGGGGTATTAGGGGAGGGGGAGGGGGAGGAGAGGGGGGAGGAGAGGGGGGAGGGGGAGGAGAGGGGGAGAAGGAGGGGGGGGAGGGGGAGAGGAGGGGGGAGGCGAAGGGGAGAGGGGGGGGTGCTGAGTGAGGGGGAGGGGAGAGGGGGGTGCTGAGAGGGGGGTGAGGTGAGGGGAGGGGGGGAGAGGTGGGGAGCAAGGGGGTGGAGGGAAGGGGGTAGGGGGGTGTGGAGGGGGTGGGGGGGTTTAGGGGAGGGAGGATGGGGGAGGGGATGGAGGGGAGAGGAGGGAGAGAGAGAGGAGGGGGAATTGGGGGGAGAGGAGGGAGAGGGGAGAGGGGGGAGAGGGGGGGAAGGGAGGGTGGAGGAGGAGGAGGGAGAGAGAGGGGGGTGCTGAGAGGGGGGAGAGAGAGGAGAGAGAGGGAATTGTGGGGGAGGGGGAGAGGAGGGGGAGGAGGGGGCAAGGGGGCGAGGGGGGGAGAGAGGGGGGAGAGGGGGTGCTGAATGAGGGGGGGAGAGGGGGGGTGCTGGAATGAGGGGGAGAGAGAGGGGGTGCTGAGAGGGGATGAGGTGAGGGGGAGGGGAGGGGAGAGGGTGGGAGGGTGGAGGGAAGTAAGGGGGTGGAGGGGGGAGGGTTTAGGGGAGGGAGGGTGGGGGAGGGAATGGGGGGGGAGGAGGGGGAGAAGAAAGAGGGGGAGAGGGGGAGAGGGAGAGGAGGGGTAGAGAGGGGGAAGGGAGAGAGAGAGGAGGGGGGAGAGAGAGAACCAAACCATATTTTCATTTTCAAACCACATTAAGGGCACCCACAGATAAGTAGACATGCGTTTAGTGTTATTCAGAGGTCAGAGAGACGCGACCTCCATCTTGCAGAGACTGAGTGAGGTACACCACTTCCTGGTTGTATAGTCCCTCCCCCTCCCTCCAGCAGGGGCAGCAGAGAGAATGGCGATTTAAAAGAAAACATTAATATCTCTCTGATTTTTCATCGATGGGAAAGAGCCTCTGGTCCAGGAAGGCAGACCTGGGCTCTGAGCGAGGTGGCCAACAATGACGGCCGTAGGTGGCGGCGTTCTTTCGGAAATCGCAGCACAGTGGGCCAAAAGCGGTCCAGATCAGACTTTTAGTAATATAGATAGATATGGACACACTGATCTGCTCTGTAGTCATGCCTACTATGTTGTGTTGTGCTGAAGCAAAGCAAGAATTTCATTGTCCTATCAGGGACACATGACAATAAACTCTCTTGAATCTTCAGATCGGACTTTGCTGGCTTCACCTTGCACTAAACATTATTCCCTTATAATCATGTATCTGTACGCTGTGAATGGCTCGATTGTAATCATGTATTGTCTTTCTGCCGACTGGTTAGCACGCAACAAAAACAAAAGCTTTTCACTGTACCTCGGCACGCGTGACGCTAAACTAAAGTGAACTTGGCCATGCCGTCCAAGTTGGCATTCCGCGCTAGTCCCGTTTATCCCTCTGAACCTTTCCCATCCATAAATCTGTCCAAATTAAAAGCCACAATTTTATTCCCTTCCACACTTCCCCCTGGCCGCTCGTACCAGATACAGACTACCCTCCAAGTGAAAAAGCTGCCCCCAAGGTCCCTCTTAAATCTCTCCCCTCTAGCCTGAAGCCTGTGCCCTCTAGTTTTAGAATCCTCCACCCTGGGAAACAGACTGTGAGCGTTCACTTTATCCATGCCCCTCACGATCTTGTACACTGCAGCAGTCACTGGAAGTGTCTTGAGAGCAGTCAGGGTTACTGTCGAAGAAACACTGAAGGTGCTGTTGTGTTTGAAGGTGGACACATCTCCAGGGCCTGATCAGATATATCCGAGGACATTGCGGGAAACTAGAGAGGAAATTGCGGGAGCCCTGGTTGAAATTTCCGAGCCGTCATTAAATACAGGAGAGGTGACGGAAGACAGGAGGGGGGCAAATGTTGTGCCTCTTTTCAAGAAGGGCTGCAGGGAAAATGCTGGGAACTATAGGCCGGTGAGCTTAACATCTGTAGTTGGTAAGTTACTGGAGAGTATTCTGAGGGATAGGATAAACAGGCATTTGGATGGGCAAGGGTTGATTAGGGACAGTCAGCATGGTTTTGTACGTGGGAGGTCGTGTCTCACAAATCTGATTGAGTGTTTTGAAGACGTAACCAAAAAGGTCGATGAGGGCAG